>NC_061514.1:125241135-125329668 GCF_022539505.1 Lolium rigidum
AAAAGAAACTTGATTGTACATAGAGGATGACATGCGGGTCCCATGAGTCGACAGCCTTACTCAACGTTTCCAAGGCGGCAGGGGATCAAAAGAAAAAGGAAATAGCCAAAAATCATAGGGTGAAAAAAAATCTAAGAAAATAAACTTTTATAGCACATAGAGGATAACATGCGGGTCCCATGAGCCAGCAGGTTCCTCAACGTTTCAAACGTGGCATGAGATTGAAAGAAAAAGGCAAGTGACCAAATATCAGGAGCCAAAAATAATTCAAGAAAAGAAACTTGATTGTACATAGAGGATGACATGCGGGTCCCATTTAGCAGCCGCGGTCTCACCGTTTGAGAGGCTGCACGGGATCGAAAGAAAAAGGCAAGTGACCAAATATCGAGAGCCAAAAAAATCCAAGAAAAGAAATTTTATTGTACGTAGAGGATGACATGCGGGTCCCATTTTGCAGCAGCGGTCTCAACGTTTCCAAGGCGGCACAGAACCAAAAGAAAAATGAAGTAGCCGTAAATCAGGGGGTGAAAAAAATCCAAGAAGAAAGATTTCCAATTGGGCTGCATCCGGACATCCGGGCCTTCGAACTATCCTGCTTGGCCTTTTGACTCGTACAATTTCAGCCCACTCCAAAACAGGAAAGTTCCGAATTTTCTAAAAAACAGGAAAGTCCTATGCTTCGCAAAGACAAAAAAACAAGGAGATTCAACATATAAGTTTGTTTATGTAAAAATAAAGATTTAATTTTCCGTTTGAAATAGCTCAGAGCGCAATACACCGTTTATTGTCTCGCAAAATAATCAAGATATCATATGTTTCTTGTACGGGAGGCCGACATCGAGGACCCATGAGCCGGCAGCCGTCGTCAACGTTTTAAAGGCGGCAGGGGATGGAAAGAAAAAATAAACCAAAAATATGTTGGTACAAAATCCAAGAAAAGAAACATTTTCGTTCTAAGAGGATGACATGCGGGACCCATGAGGCAGCAGAGCATCCTCGGCGTTTATTGTTCATAGAGGCCGACATGTGGGACCCGTGGAGCCGCAGCAGCGTCCTCAACGTTTTAAAGGCGGCAGGAGATCGAAAGAAAAAATTAGCCAAAAATCATTTGGTAAACAAATCCAAGAAAAGAAACATTTACTATTCTGAGAGGATGACATGCGGGACCCATGAGGCAGCAGCATCCTCAACGATTCCAAGGCGGCAGGGGATCAAAGGAAAAAAAGGAAATATCCCGAAATTAATTAGGGGTTCAAAATAAATCCATCAAAGGAAACTTTTATTGTTCATAGAGGATGACATGTGGGACCGACCTACCAACAGCGTCCTCATCGTTTCAAAGGGGCAGGAGATCAAAAGAAAAAGGAAAATAGCCAGAAATTAGGGGTCAAAAATAACTCCAAGAAAGGAAACTTTTATTGTTCGTAGAGGATGACATGCGGGACCCATGAGCCAGCAGCTTACTCAACATTTCAAAGGCGGCATGAGATCGAAAGAAAAAGGCAAGTGGCAAAATATTAGGAGCCAAAGATAATCCAAGAAAAGAAACGTTATTGTACATAGAGGATGACATGCGGGTCCCAATTAGCAGCAGCGGTCTCAACGTTTCAAATGCGGCTCGAGATCAAAAGAAAAAGAAACTTGATTGTACATAGAGGATGACATGCGGGTCCCATGAGTCGGCAGCTTACTCAACGTTTACAAGGCGTGCAGGGGATCAAAAGAAAAAGGAAATAGCCAAAAATCGAGGGTGAAAAAAATCCAAGAAAATAAACTTTTATAGCACATAGAGGATGACATGCGGGTCCCATGAGCCAGCGGGTTCCTCAACGTTTCAAACGTGGCATGAGATCGAAAGAAAAAGGCAAGTGACCAAATATCAGGAGCCAAAAATAATTCAAGAAAAGAAACTTGATTGTACATAGAGGATGACATGCGGGTCCCATTTAGCAGCCGCGGTCTCACCGTTTGAGAGGCTGCACGGGATCGAAAGAAAAAGGCAAGTGACCAAATATCAGGAGCCAAAAAAAATCCAAGAAAAGAAATTTTATTGTACGTAGAGGATGACATGCGGGTCCCATTTTGCAGCAGCGGTCTCAATGTTTCCAAGGCGGCACAGAACCAAAAGAAAAATGAAGTAGCCAGAAATCGGGGGTGAAAAAATCCAAGAAGAAAGATTTCAATTGGGCCGCATCTGACATCCGGGCCTTCGAACTATCCCGCTTGGCCTTTTGACTCGTACAATTTCAGCCCACTCCAAAACAGGAAAGTTCCGAATTTTCTAAAAAAACAGGAAAGTCCTATGCTTCGCAAAGACAAAAAAACAAGGAGATTCTACATATAAGTTTGTTTATGTAAAAATAAAGATTTAATTTTTCGTTTGAAATAGCTCAGAGCGCAATACACTGTTTATTGTCTGCAAAATAATCAAGATATCATATGTTTCTTGTACGGGGAGGCTAACATCGGGGACCCATGAACCAGCAGCGTCGTCAACGTTTTAAAGGCGGCAGGGATGGAAAGAAAAAATAAACCAAAAATATGTTGGTACAAAATCCAAGAAAAGAAACATTTTCGTTCTAAGAGGATGACATGCGGGACCCATGAGGCAGCAGCATCCTCAGCGTTTATTGTTCATAGAGGCTGACATGGGGGACCTGTGAGCCAGCAGTGTCCTCAACGCTTTAAAGGCGGCAGGAGACCGAAAGAAAAATTTAGCCAAAAATCATTTGGTAAACAAAATCCAAGAAAAAAACATTTACCGTTCCGAGAGGATGACATGCGGGACCCATGAGGCAAGCAAGCATCTTCAACGATTCCAAGGCGGCAGGGGATCAAAGGAAAAAAAGGAAATATCCCGAAATTAATTAGGGGTTCAAAATAAATCCATCAAAGGAAACTTTTATTGTTCACGGAGGATGACATGTGGGACCGACCTGCCAACAACGTCCTCATCGTTTCAAAGGGGCGAGGAGATCAAAACAAAAAGGCAAATAGCCGTAAATTAGGGGTCAAAAATAACTCCAAGAAAGGAAATTTTTATTGTTCGTAGAGGATGACATGCGGGACCCATGTGCCAAGCAGCTTACTCAACATTTCAAAGGCGGCATGAGATCGAAAGAAAAAGGCAAGTGACAAAATATCGGGAGCCAAAGATAATCCAAGAAAAAAACTTTATTGTACATAGAGGATGACATGCGGGTCCCAATTAGCGAGCAGCGGTCTCAACGTTTCAAATGCGGCTTGAGATCAAAAGAAAAAGAAAGTTGATTGTACATAGAGGATGACATGCGGGTCCCATGAGTCAGCAGCTTACTCAACGTTTCCAAGGCGGCAGGGGATCAAAAGGAAAAGGAAATAACCAAAAATCAAAGAGTGAAAAAAAAACCCAAGAAAATAAACTTTTATAGCACATAAAGGATGACATGCGGGTCCCATGAGCCAGCAGGTTCCTCAACGTTTCAGACGTGGCATGAGATCGAAAGAAAAATGCAAGTGACCAAATATCAGGAGCCAAAAATAATTCAAGAAAAGAAACTTGAGTGTACATAGAGGATGACATGCGGGTCCCATTTAGCAGCAGCGGTATCACCGTTTGAGAAGCGGCAGGGGATCGAAAGAAAAGGAAAGTGACCAAATATGAGGTGCCAAAAAAAATCCAAGAAAAGAAAGTTTTATAGTACATAAAGGATGACATGCGGGTCCCATTTAGCAGCAGCGGTCTCACCGTTTGAGAGGCGGCAGGGGATCGAAAGAAAAAGGTAAGTGACCAAATATGAGGTGCCAAAAAATCCAAGAAAAGAAAGTTTTATAGTACATAGAGGATGACATGTGGGTCCCATTTAGCAAGCAGCGGTATCACCGTTTGAGAGGCGGCAGGGGATCGAAAGAAAAAGGCAAGTGACCAAATTTGAGGTGCCAAAAAAAAATCCAAGAAAAGAAAGTTTTATAGTACATAGAGGATGACATGCGGGTCCCATTTAGCAGCGAGCGGTATCACCGTTTGAGAGGCGGCAAGGGATCAAAAGAAAAAGGAAGTAGCCGGAAATCGGGGGTCAAAAAAAAATCCAAGAATAGAAAGAATTTTGGTTCATAGAGGATGACATGCGGGACCCATGATCCCGCATCGTAAACGGCTCGATCGGAGAGCGTTGAACGAGATGGCGCGATCGAGAAAAAAAACAATGCCAGAGAGGCTGCCATCTGGGCCCTATTTCCTCGGCGGTGCGGATTTGCGTTGACTCGGCCGGCGAACCCGAGAATTCGAGATGCACCACGTCCCGGGCCACCATACGCAACGTTTTGGCCGTTTTCGTCGGGCTAGGTGGCCTCAAAAACGAGAAAAAAACGTTTTGACATGCACAACGGACAGACCCAAAATCGTCGGCCATGGTACACCAGCAACCACGGCGCGACATCAACTTCGTCGGCCATGGCAACTTTTCTTGTAGTGTAAAGTCCCTCCTAAGGTGAGAGTGTTCGGTTGGAAACTTGTCAACAATGCGCTTGGTGTTCAGGACTTGAGATGCCAGAGACACATGGATATTATTTCTATTTGTCAAATATGTGGTATGGAGGCTGAAACAATTTATCATGCGATGATTAAATGCTCAAAGGCAGTTGCGTTAAGAAACAGGCTTAGGGACTATTGGGGTCTTCCTGATGATCAATTCTTCAATAACACAGGGCCAGATTAGGCTATAATTAGCCTAAGTCGGGTCAATGAGCAAATGAGAGCTAAAATTCTGTTGTTGTGGTGGAGAACATGGCACTTGAGGAATAATATTATCTTTGGAGATGGTAAGTGTGGGATTTAACAATCTGCTATATTTCTCAGGCCTATCTTCAAACTATGCAGGATACAAGGGACATTGAGACTCCGATTGACCCGAAAGGAAAACTACCTCTGTTGGATCATAGCAAAGCTGAAGTTATAAAGAATACCAAGATGACTGAATGTTGGACAAAACCTCCAGATGGTTGGGCTAAACTTAACTTTGATGCAGGTTTTAATGATGCCTCTAGCTCTGGTTCCTGGGGGGCTATTCTCCGAGATACTATGGAGGAGTCATTCTGTTGGCATGGGGACATATTCCTATGTGTAAAAATGCTAAAGCAGCTGAAGCCGTGGCTGGCCTTTTTGCTATTAAGGCAGTCATATCAAACTTTTCTGGTCCGTTGCACATTGAAAATGACTGTGCTACTCTGATTGCTGAAGTGAACACGGCGGGTACAAGCAAGTCTGCGATTGCTAGTTTCACTATGGAGATCAAAAAGTTATTTCGGTTATTCCCTGATGTAGTGGTTACTAAAATTCATAGGTCTTGTAATGTAGTGGCTCATAATTTGGCAAAGCTAGGGCGTAGTGTTTTCAGTGAGAATGTTAGGCTGGGAAGTGTTCCATCCTGCGTGATGGAGACTGTGTTTTGTGATTGTAATCAGTACATTGCTGCTTAATTTATATAAACCAAAATTTTAAAAAAACATTTCTATCGATGAATGTCTGCACAATTTTCCAAGGCAAACCAAACTCAATATCTTCCAAATAAAAGCATGATTCTGCTTGACTTGCCAATATGAAAGGGGCATTCTTGTACCAAAGAACAGAAGTATTAACACTTTTATAGTGTCCATCATCTTTCATCTTGGATTTCTTGCTCTCTAGATCAAACCAGTCGCAACGAAACATGAATAGTCATCTAGGTCCATGCTTGTTAGGATCATACCTCAATTCTAGAACTCCCCACAGAACACCATAGAACTCAATTTCTTGTTGAACACCAACATCTGCCTTATTCATTACCCCACAATTATGAGTTCTTAGCTTCTTGTCCCTACTGACCGTACGAAACCTAGCACCCTTCACATTGTAAGCAGAGTATACAATTACACGGCTGTGTGGCCAATCTACAAGTGACTTCAAATCTTCAGAAGCATTCTCCAGTTGACTCACATGCTTTTTTAACCAAGAAGCGAAGTCTCTCTTGAGTGCCTCATCTATGTTATTAACACCCCTGGCAAGTAATTCTTCCCGGCAAACACTGCAATAAACGGAAAAATGAGACAATATCATATTAATTAAGTACATAATATAAAGAAATTAGTTATGCATTAATGTCCACAAAAACCTTACTTCATATAAGATTCTGCCTCTTCACAATTGTCCAGAACATGCCAAACCATGTCATCAAATTCCTTGTGAAAAAATTTCAGACTTGATTTTCCAAACCCTTTGGCTCCATCTGAGAAAAATTTGAACTCATGAGAACTAACTTCCCTTTGGTTATCTTGGTTCATTTCAGCTTTGTTAAATCTTGTTTCCATGTCATCACTGAAATATCTAGAGCAAAATGTGACACACTCATCGACGATATACCCTTCATCAATTGAACCTCCAGGCCTTCCTTTGTTACGGACAGGACCCTTAAGATACTCTAGTCTTCTCGCAATTGGATACATCCAGCCATAATGGATAGGCCCCCTTAGAGTAGCCTCCTCAGGTAGGTGCACAGCTCAGTGTACCATCACATAAAAATGCAGGGGGGAGAGCTTCTCAAGTGTGCAAAGAATTAAAACTCTCTCTAACTTCAGATGTTCCAGGACTTTTACGTAAAGAGTTCTGGCACACAACTCTCTAAAAAATCTCCCCAAATCAACAATAGCATCATACATTTCCTTTGGCGCTACACCTTTCAAGCAAGCTGCCAAAATACGATGAAGAAGAATGTGGCAGTCATGCGTCTTCATACCATGCAGTTTTCCAGCTTCAATATCCACACACCTTTCCCAGTTTGAACAAAAACCATCTGGGAACCTAGTTTTTGCCAAAAAAAAACACCTGCAAACATGTTTCTTCTTTTCCTTCTCTAGCGTCCAGGGGCATGTGGCTTGAAACAACTATCATCTTCAGGTTTCATCCAAAATTTCTTCCTAATTTTCATTTTCTTCAAATCAACTCTAGCACTGACAATGTCCTTGTTTTTTCCATCAATTTCAAAAAGTGTACCAATTATGTTGTCACATATGTTCTTCTCGATATGCATCACATCAGCGTTGTGTGATAACAAAAGTGTGGACCAATATGGTAAATCATGTCCGCTGACCCTGAGGTGCCAGGTTGGTTCACCTTTAACAACACATTTACGCTTCTCACAAGTTGGATTTTTACCATGTATAAAATCCTTAGCTAATTCTACCTTTTCCTTTTTTTTCTTCTATTCCGAAGTCCCTTGGTGGATCCCCCTCCTCAACTTGAGCATTGAATAGTTTGCTTCTCCTATAGGGGTGATTCTTGTCAAGGAACCGATGATGTCCAATATATCCTATTTTGTTTTTCAGAGACTTGTAGCAAGGATTCTCATCGCAATGCACACAAGCGAAAAATCCTATGGTGCTACGGCCAGACATGGTAGCATACCCTGGGTAGTCATGAATAGACCATAGGAAAGCAGCATGTAATTTAAATTCTTCCTCCATTACAACATCATATGTGTCCTCACCTGCCCAAAGCTTCATCATATCCTTAATATGAGGCTGCATAAATACATGAAAATCTTTCCCTGGTGAATATTTCCCTCGTATAAGCAACATAAAGTTGGATTGATCCATGCACATCCAGGGTGGGAAGTTATATGGAATGACAAATACTGACCACATACTGTATGAACTGCTCATGTTACTACTATAGGGATTGAATCCATCTGTGGCAATGCCTAACCTTATGTTCTCGGGATCATTAGAAAACCAACCAAACTTCTCATCAAAGTGTTTACATGCCTTACCATTAGTTGGGTGCCTCAAAACTCCTTCCTCCACAATCCTCTTATCTTTGTGCTACCTTGTTTGTTTTGACAGTTCTGTTGAAACAAAAAATATTTGTAATCTTGGAATTATAGGAAAGTACCTCAAAACCTTGTGAGGCACCTTCTTGATTCCATTTGTGTCCCTCCATCTTGAAAACCCATACACATGACAATGTGTGGTGTTCTCGTGATCTCCCCAATACAGAGCACAATCAAACTTACACACATGTATTGTCTCATATCCAAGCCCAACTTCAGAAAGCACACTCTTGGCATCAGCATAAGATTTTGGGAAATCCACCCATGGCAAAGCAACACATAACAGGGAAACAAAAAGATCAAATTCTTTGTTTGTGACCTGGTTGTATGTTTTGATATGAAGAAGCTTCATAATAAATGCCAACCTTGTATAATTGGTGCATCCCTCATGAAGCTCTCTCTTGGCTTCATCCAATAGCTTTGAAAAAAAAATCGGTTGATCAGGACCTTTCTTTCCAGACTCCTCCAACTCATGTATATGCATCATCAACATAGTTATTCTCATTGGAATCATCATAATCTTCATCATTCTCACTATCATATGCACCATCACCCTCACTATGGATGCCATCATCACTAAATCCCCCCCATGAAATATACATCTAATGTAATGCAGTGACATACCATTACAATTTATGTGTCGCAAGACATCTTTCTGCTCACGACGTGCAATATTGTGGCAGCGAGTGCACATGCATAAAATTGCTTCACCTTCGTTCACGTGTTAGGGTTTAGGGTTTAGGGTTAGAGGTTGCACACACTGGCGATCCCAAACCGATGCTCCCAATATGCAACTAAAATAATCTTGAATTTAAAACTCAATGGATTTCATTAGAATTTGTATAAAGTCTGACAAATTAAACAGAAAAACGGAAACACCTAATCTAATGGCGGTGCTCAAACGGCGTTGAAGTTTAGACTGTCGGCGCTGTCACGGTTGGAGGAAGAGCCAAAGTCGCTACTGCTCTCGTCGGTGCCCTGCATTTTTACCGCCATTGCCAGTGTAGGTGCGTCGAGGTCGACGACATTGTTCTTGTCATTCGCCGAACACCACACATCCTTCCATTGTGTCGCCGCCAGCACGACCCCATTGATCAACTAGTGTAGTAGCAAAATGTTGCCCTGACGTGTCCTGTTGGTCGTCGGTGCGACGGTTCGCCGCCTGCATCTCTAATGGCGTGTAAGAGACACGTCCGTTGGGAACCCCAAGAGGAAGGTGTGATGTGTACAGCGACAAGTTTTCCCTCAGTAAGAAACCAAGGTTATCGAACCAGTAGGAGTCAAGGAACACGTGAAGGTTGTTGGTGGCGGAGTGTAGTGCGGCGCAACACCAGGGATTCCGGCGCCAACGTGGAACCGGCACAACACAATCAAAGTACTTTGCCCCAACGTAACAGTGATGTTATCAATCTCACCGGCTTGCTGAAAACAAAGGATTAGATGTATAGTGTGGAAGATTATGTTTGTTTGCGAAGAACAGTAAAGAACAAGTATTGCGATAGATTGTATTTCAGATGTAAAGAATGGACCGGGGTCCACAGTTCACTAGTGGTGTCTCTCCCATAAGATAAATAGCATGTTGGGTGCACAAATTACAGTTGGGCAATTGACAAATAAAGAAGGCATAACAATGCACATACATATATCACGATGAGTACTATGATATTTAATCAGGGCATTACGACAAAGTACATAGACAGCTATCGAGCATGCATCTATGCCTAAAAAGTCCACCTTCAGGTTATCATCCGAACCCCTTCTAGTATTAAGTTGCAAACAACAGACAATTGCATTAAGTATGGTGCGTAATGTAATCAACACAAATATCCTTAGACAAAGCATTGATGTTTTATCCCTAGTGGCAACAAGACATCCACAACCTTAGAACTTTCCGTCACTATCACGGATTCAATGGAGGCATGAACCCACTATCGAGCATAAATACTCCCGCTTGGAGTTACAAGTATCAACTTGGCCGGAGCCTCTACTAGCAACGGAGAGCATGCAAGAACATAAACAACATATATGATAGATTGATAATCAACTTGACATAGTATTCCATATTCATCGGATCCCAACAAACACAACATGTAGCATTACAAATAGATGATCTTGATCATGATAGGCAGCTCACAAGATCTAACATGATAGCACAATGAGGAGAAGACAACCATCTAGCTACTACTATGGACCCATAGTCCGGGGGTGAACTACTCACACATCGATCCGGAGGCGATCATGGTGATGAAGAGACCTCCGGGAGATGATTCCCCTCTCCGGCAGGGTGCCGGAGGCGATCTCCTGAATCCCCTGAGATGGGATTGGCGGCGGCGGCGTCTCTGGAAGGTTTTCCCTATCGTGGCTCTCGGTACTAGGGTTTTCGCGACGAAGGCTTTAAGTAGGCGGAAGGGCGGAGTCGGAGGGCTGACGAGGGCCCCACACCATAGGGCCGCGCGGGCCCCCTCTAGGCCGCGCCGCCCTAGTGTGGCGGCGCCCCGTCGCCCCACTTCGTTTCCCTTTCGGTCTTCTGGAAGCTTCGTGGAAAAATAAGACCCTGGGCGTTGATTTCGTCCAATTCCGATAATATTTCCTTTGTAGGATTTCTGAAACCAAAAACAGCAGAAAACGACAGAATCGGCTCTTTGGCATCTCGTCAATAGGTTAGTGCCGGAAAATGCATAATAATGACATAAAATGTGTATAAAACATGTGAGTATCATCATAAAAGTAGCATGGAACATAAGAAATTATAGATACGTTTGGGATGTATCAATATCCAACTCCAGTTCCCACCATATCTTTTTCCGGCTACGGCGATGGCGGGAAAACCAGTGGGAGGAACGTCTTGCGGCGCTCGAGGTATAGGCTCCTCCTCTATCTTCACCGTCGCCTCCCTTTTTATCGGTGCCGAGGAAGAACCGCGCGGCGCATCGCGGATGATGATCTCGCCGCCTCGCCTCGATGGCGGATAGTGCGCCGACCGTTCCCGCCTTGCGGAGGCTGACGAGCCGGAGCGGGAGGAGGCGAGGTACGTGATACGTCTCCGACGTATCGATAATTTCTTATGTTCCATGCCACATTATTGATGATATCTACATGTTTTATGCATACTTTATGTCATATTTATGCGTTTTCCGAAACTAACCTATTGACGAGATGCCGAAGGGCCGCTTGTCGTTTTCTGCGTTTTTGGTTTCGAAATCCTAGTAAGGAAATATTCTCGAATTGGACGAAATCAACGCCCGCAGTCTTAGAATTGGACGAAGCTTCCGGAACACCCGAGAGCCGCCGGAGGGGATCCCCGGGGCCCCACACGCCACCCTGGCGCGGCCGGAGGGGGCGCGCCCCTACCGTGTCGTCGCCTCGTCGGCCCTCCGACTCCGCCTCTTCGCCTATATAAAGGTCCCCGACCTAAAACACGATACGAAAAAGCCACGGTACGAGAAACCTTCCGCAGCCGCCGCCATCGCGAAGCCAAGATCTGGGGGACAGGAGTCTCTGTTCCGGCACGCCGTCGGGACGGGGAAGTGCCCCCGGAAGGCTCCTCCATCGACACCACCGCCATCTTCATCACTGCTGCTATCTCCCATGAGGAGGGAGTAGTTCTCCATCGAGGCTCGGGGCTGTACCGGTAGCTATGTGGTTAATCTCTCTCCTATGTACTTCAATACAATAATCTCATGAGCTGCCTTACATGATTGAGATTCATATGATGATGCTTGTAATCTAGATGTCATTATGCTAGTCAAGTGGGTTTTACTTATGTGATCTCCGGAGACTTCTTGTCCCACGTGTGTAAAGGTGACAAGTGTGTGCCCCGTGTGGGTCTCTTAGGCTATATTTCACGAATACTTATTCACTCGTTATGAATGGCATAGTGAAGTGCTTATTTATATCCCTTTATGATTGCAATGTGTTTTGTATCACAATTTATCTGTGTGCTACTCTAGTGATGTTATTAAAGTAGTTTATTCCTCCTGCACGGTGTAATGGTGACAGTGTGTGCATCGTGTAGTACTTGGCGTAGGCTATGATTGTGATCTCTTGTAGATTATGAAGTTAACTATTGCTATGATGGTATTGATGTGATCTATGCCTCCTTTCGTAGCGTGAAGGTGACAGTGTGCATGCTATGTTAGTACTATGGTTTGGTTATGTTGATCTGTCATGCACTCTAAGGTTATTTAAACATGAACATCGAATATTGTGGAGCTTGTTAACTCCGGCATTGAGGGTTCGTGTAATCCTACACAGTTAGTGGTGTTCATCATCCAACAAGAGAGTGTAGAGTCTAGCATTTATATATTTATTCTGTTATGTGATCAATGTTGAGAGTGTCCACTAGTGAAAGTATAATCCCTAGGCCTTGTTCCTAAATATCGCTATCGCCGCTTGTTTACTCGTTCTACTCGCATCCGTATTGTCCGCAATATTACCACCATCAACTACACGCCAGCAAGCACTTTTCTGGCGCCGTTACTACTGCTCATACTTATTCATACCACCTGTATTTCACTATCTCTTCGCCGAACTAGTGCACCTATTAGGTGTGTTGGGGACACAAGAGACTTCTTGCTTTGTGGTTGCAGTGGTTGCATGAGAGGGATATCTTTGACCTCTTCCTCCCTGAGTTTGATAAACCTTGGGTGATCCACTTAAGGGAAACTTGCTGCTGTTCTACAAACCTCTGCTCTTGGAGGCCCAATACTGTCTACAAGAATAGAAGCACCCGTAGACATCAGTACGCCAATGTAGCGATGAACTATGCCGCATGGAAGCAGACAACTCGTCGTGAGGATCGTTGGCGCGCTGCAGGCGATACATGTATGTCGCAAGCGTGTCATCGACGCCTCACCCATACAACCAAGAGCATCGGCCTATTCTGTTGAATTTTTCGTCGTCGGGGCTGGCGAAGCACCCGATTTCCGCCTCCCGCTCACGCTGGAAGATGGCCGACCACTCCGGGATGTTCGGTGCCCATAGGAGCAGGTTCCGCTATGCCATCGAAAGCTATGCTCGATTCTCTTTGATAGAGGCGTGGAGGTCCTCTCCTCTAGCGCCGGTGGGACGGCATTGCCGGCGTTAGACATGTGTGAGCCGTGTGGCAGCCTGTACTCCAGCGACACCAGCAGGCGCACATGGAAGAGGACTTCCGCCTCGTCGAGGGTGAAGTTGTGCGCCCCCCTACCCCCACAACGCCGTTGTCGCCGGTTTCGTGGTTGTGCGCCATGGCCGTAGAGGATGAGGTGGTCGGCGACTAGGGTCTTTCGAGGAGAGGGAGGGCAGGGGAATGTGCGGAAAAGATAGTGTATGTGTGGTTTAAAGAGGATGAAGACAGTGTGCGTTGATGACACGGAGAGCTCATCTGTCGACGCGTTGCTCTGGCGGGCATTGGTGGGTGATACGTCTCCAACGTACCTATAATTTCTGATGTTCCATGCTTGTTTTATGACAATACCTACATGTTTTGCTCGCACTTTATAATGTTTTTATGCGTTTTTCGGAACTAACCTATTAACAAGATGCCGAAGTGCCAGTTCTCGTTTTCTGCCGTTTTTGGTTCCGTAAAGGCTATTACGGCAATATTCTCGGAATTCGACGAAACAAAGACCCGTGAATCTTATTTTTCTCGGAAGATCCCGAACACCGAAGGAGAGTCGGAGGCGGGCCAGGGGGCCACCACACCATAAGGCGGCGCGGCCCCGGGCCCGGCCGCGCCGGCCTATGGTGGGGGGGCCCAGGCACCCTCCTGCGTCGCCTCTTCGCCTATAAGACCCCTTTCGACCTAAAAACGCGAGACGAATTGACGAAACTCCAGAAAGACTCCAGGGGCGCCGCCGCCATCGCGAAACTCCGTTTCGGGGGACAGAAGTCTCTGTTTCGGCACGCCGCCGGGACGGGGAAGTGCCCCCGGAAGCCATCTCCATCGACGCCACCGCCTCCATCATGCTCCGTAAGTAGTTCCCCCATGGACTACGGGTTCTAGCTGTAGCTAGTTGGTACTCTCTCCCCATGTACTTCAATACAATGATCTCATGAGCTGCCTTACATGATTGAGATTCATCCGATGTAATCGGTGTTGTGTTTGTTGGGATCCGATGGATTGTTACATTATGATTAGTCTATCTATAAAGTTTGTGAAGTTATTGTTGCTGCAATCTTGTTGTGTTTAATGCTTGTCACTAGGGCCCGAGTGGCATGATCTTAGATTTAAGCTCTATACTTATTGCTTAGATTATATCTACAAGTTGTTTGCACATGTCTATGTCCGGAACCCGAGGCCCCGAGTGACGAAGAATCGGGATAACCGGAGGGGAAGGCGTAGGTATGAGGATCACATGTTTTCACCAAGTGTTAATGCTTTGCTCGGTGCTCTATTAAAAGGAGTACCTTAATTGCCAGTAGATTCCCTTGAGGCCCGGCTGCCACCGGCTGGTTGGACAAAAGATGTTGTACAAGTTTCTCATTGCGAGCACGTATGACTATATATGGGAAACATGTCTACATGATTAATAATCTTGATGTTCTGTCTTAATGCTATTTCAATCCTATCAATTGCCCAACTGTAATTTGTTCACCCAACACTTGTCACTTGTTATTGGAGAGTTACCACTAGTGAAGATAACTGGGAACCCTGGTCCATCTCTCATCATCATATACTCGTTCTACATGTCATTGGAAGTAGTATCAACTATTTTCTGGTGCCATTGCTCCTGTGTTACTATTACTGCTGCTGTGTTACTGTTACTACTGCTCTCATATCACTGCTGCTTTCACATCACCCCTGTTACTAGTGCTTTTCCAGTGCAGCTGAATTGACAACTCAGCTTGTTAAGGCTTATAAGTATTCTTTACCACCCCTTGTGTCGAATCAATAAATTTGGGTTTTACTTCCCTCGAAGACTCGTTGCGATCCCCTATACTTGTGGGTTATCAAGACTATTTTCTCGGCGCCGTTGCCGGGGAGGCATAGCTCTACTCATAAGTTCACCCGGGGAGTACACTCTACCTCTCTCTCTCGTTTTATTTTATTTTGTTTTGCTTAGTTTACTTTTGTCTAGTTTATTTGTGCTTAGTTTATTTCTGTCTAGTATTATTTTGCTTAGTTTACTTTTGTCTAGTTTCTTTTTGTCTTGTTTTATTTTTCTCATATACCCAAAAATCCATAAAAATTTGAAAAACCGAAAATTAAAAACTGTTGTTATGGAAGAACGCATGACCATGTTGGAGCTTATAGAATTATATAATAATTATAGAAAATCAAGAGCGGGTGAAGTGATGAGTGCTGTGATAGAAAAATTGAATACAATTGCTAAAATCTTGCTTAAACGCCATGATATAAACTGTTGCTCTCAACAGGATACTAAACATCTTAAATTTCAATGTGGCTTTAGTGAGGAAGTTTTAATTAAGAACTATAATTGGAATAACTATATTCATTTTGGGTTCGAAGAGGTAGAACAATTTGTCATATTTATGGGAGCCTCTGAGATAGAATCCTTCATGTCTAAAAATTATGAAACTTGTGTTGTTTGTAAGGACCTTAAAGATTATGTCTCTTCTATCCTTAATTTTTGCATAGAAAGTTACAGCAATAATCCTTATATCATTAATTATAAAGAGAGACTCATTAATGCACAAGAATGCACTCACAATTTGCAGGAACCAGTGGAAGAAGAAAATGATGAACCTGAAAGCTCATTGGATGAAAAAGAGGAGGAAATTGATGAACCTGAAAGCTCATTGGATGAAAAAGAAGAGGAGAGTGATGAACAAAAGGAGGAAGAATGGATTAGCTACCCATGCCAACCTTCTAATGAGAGTAACTCTTTATCTCTTACACTATTTGATTGTCCTCCATGCTTACCAAAGGCGGATGAATGTTATGTTCCTATGGATTCTCTTGAAATATTCCCTATGAGTAAAACTTGCGAGAATAATTATGCTACTGTTATTCATGATAATCCATGCTATTTTGATAAATTTTATAATAATGTTTTGTTTGTGCCTGATGTCGAAATGCATGGTACTAAAGAGTTTTGTTTGGCAAATGTTTATGATAAATCTCTAGATGATGGCCCTATGTTACTTGATACTATTAATTGTACTACTAATGAAAATGGGATTGGAGAGATCTTGACTTTATCTATGAGTCCCATATATCTTGAGAATGATCAATCATCTTGTTACATTATTGATAAAAGTGGGTTTGAAAGTTTTGATCCTACTATTTTTGAGCTTGATAAAAATTATGTGTTTATGGATCATGAAAAGCATGCTTTATATGATAGCTATATTGTTGAGTTTATTCATGAAGCTACTGAAAATTATTATGAGAGAGGGAAATATGGTTGTAGAAATTTGCATGGTACTAAAACACCTCTCTATATGCTGAAAATTTTGAAGTTACTCTTGTTTTATCTTCTTATGCTTGTCACTTTGTTCTTCATGAATTTATTTGTGTACAAGATTCCTATGCATAGGAAGTGGGTTAGATTTAAATGTGTTTTGAACTTGCTTTTTGATGCTCTCCTTTGCTTCAACTCTTATTTCTTGCGAGTGCATCATTAAAATTGTTGAGCCCATCTTAATGGCTATAAAGAAAGCACTTCTTGGGAGATAACCCATGTGTTTATTTTGCTACTGTTTTGTTGTGTTTTGGAAGTTGTTACTACTGTAGCAACATCTCCTTATCTTTATTTTATTGCAATGTTGTGCCAAGTGAAGTCTCTAATAGAAGGTTGATGCTAGATTTGGATTTCTCGCGTGAAACAGATTTCTTGCTGTCACGAATTTGGGTAGGATTCTCTGTAGGTAACTCAGAAAAATCTGCCAATTTACGTGAGTGATCCTCAAATATGTACGCAACTTTCATTAGTTTTGAGTTTTCTGATTTGAGCAACGGAAGTACCTCTTAAAACTTCGTCTTTACTGGCTGTTCTGTTTTGACAGATTCTGTCTCTGTTTTTTGCATTGTCTCTTGTGGACTTTAAGTGAGGCTTTCTAGACGTGGAGAGCTGTAGCTAATGTTTTATTGTGTACTTGCAATATGTCACTACAGGGCTAAAGTGGATTAAAGTTTTTTGAGTACTAACCCCTCTAATGAAGTTTATGAGAAGTTTGGTGTGAAGGAAGTTTTCAAGGGTCAAGAGAGGAGGATGATATATGATCAAGAAGAGTGAAAAGTCTAAGCTTGCGGATGCCCCCGTGGTTCATCCCTGCATATTTCAAGAAGACTCAAGCGTCTAAGCTTGGGGATGCCCAAGGCATCCCCTTCTTCATCAACTTATCAGGTTTCTTCTATTGAAACTATATTTTTATTCGATCACATCTTCTGTGCTTTACTTGGAGCGTCTGTGTGTTTTTATTTTTGTTTATGTTTGAATAAATTCGGATCCTAGCAATCCTTGTGTGGGAGAGATACACGCTCCGCTTTTTCATATGAACACTTGTGTTCTTCGTTTTACTTTTAATGTTCAATGACAAAAGTTGGAAGCTATTGCATTTATTGCTATTTGGTTGGAAAAAGAAAATGCTTCATATTGTCTTGGATAATTTGATACTTGGCAATTGTTTTGAGCTCTCAAGTAGATCATGATTAAGCTCTTGCATCATGTAGTTTAAACCTATTAGTGGAGAAATACCGTAGAGCTTGTTGAAACTGGTTTGCATGATTGGTCCCTCTAAGGTCTAGATATTTTCTGGTAAAAGTGTTTGAGCAACAAGGAAGACAATGTAGAGTCTTATAATGCTTGCAATATGTTCTTGTGTAAGTTTTGCTGTACCGGTTCATACTTGTGTTTGCTTCAAACAACCTTGCTAGCCCAAAGCCTTGTACTGAGAGGGAATGCTTCTCATGCATCCAAAACCTTGAGCCAAAACCTATGCCATTTGTGTCCACCATATCTACCTACTATGTGGTATTTCCTGCCATTCCAAGTAAATACTTCATGTGCTACCTTTAAACCTTCAAAATGCTTCTCAATTTGTGTTGATGTTTTATAGCTCATGAGGAAGTATGTGGTGTTTATCTTTCAATCTTGTCATTTACTCCACGATGACTTTCATAATGGACTAGTGGCACATCCGCTTATCCAATAATTTTGCAAAAAGAGCTGGCAATGGGGTTCCCAGCCCCAATTAATTAACTTGCATTAATAATTCTCTTCACGTGTTTTGCCCCGATCTATCGGTAAGCAACTTAATTTTGCAAATAGACACTCCTTCATGGTATGTGAATGTTGGAAGGCACCCGAGGATTCGGTTAGCCATGGCTTGTGTAAGCAAAAGGTTGGGAGGAGTGTCATCCATAAATAATGAAACTAAAATACATGTGTTAACAAAAGAGAAGAGGGATGATCTACCTTGCTGGTAGAGATAACGTCCTTCATGGGATCCGCTCTTGAGAGTCTGGTTGATGAGGTAGTTAGAGTGCCCACTACCATTCGTTGACAACAACAAACACCTCTCAAAACTTTACTTTTATGCCCTCTATATGATTACAAAAACTTAAAAAGCTCTAGCACATGATTTAATCCCTGCTTCCCTCTGCGAAGGGCCCTTCTTTTACTTTATGTTGAGTCAGTTTACCTATTTCCTTCCTGATACGTCTCCGACGTATCGATAATTTCTTATGTTCCATGCCACATTATTGATGATATCTACATGTTTTATACATACTTTATGTCGTATTTATGCATTTTCCGGCACTAACCTATTAACGAGATGCCGAAGAGCCAGTTGTTGTTTTCTCGCTGTTTTTGGTTTCAGAAATCCTACAAAGGAAATATTCTCGGAATTGGACGAAATCAACGCCCGGGGTCCTATTTTTGCACGAAGCTTCCGGAAGATCGAGGGGAAAGGAAGTGGGGCCACGAGGCGCCGCCACAACAGGGCGGCGCAGCTCGGACCCCGGCCGCGTGGCCCCGTGTGTGGGGCCCTCGTGTGGACCCCCGCGTTGCCCTTCCGCCTACTTAAAGCCTTCGTCGCGAAACCCCCAGCACCGAGAGCCACGATACGGAAAACCTCATCGAGACGCCGCCGCCGCCAATCCCATCTCGGGAGATTCAGGAGATCGCCTCCGCACCTCGCCGGAGAGGGGAATCATCTCCCGGAGGACTCTTCACCGCCATGGTCGCCTCCGGAGTGATGAGTGAGTAGTTCACCCCCGGACTATGGGTCCATAGCAGTAGCTAGATGGTCGTCTTCTCCTTATGTGCTTCATTGTCGGATCTTGTGAGCTGCCTAACATGATCAAGATCATCTATCTGTAACTCTATATGTTGTGTTTGTCCGGATCCGATGGATAGAGAATACTATGTTATGTTGATTATCAATCTATTACCTATGTGTTGTTTATGATCTTGCATGCTCTCCGTTATTAGTAGAGGCTCGGCCAAGTTTTTACTCTTAACTCCAAGAGGGAGTATTTATGCTCGATAGTGGGTTCATGCCTCCATTAAATCTGGGACAGAGGACGAAAAGTTCTAAGGTTGTGGATGTGCTGTTGCCACTAGGGATAAAACATTGATGCTATGTCCGAGGATGTAGTTATTGATTACATTACGCACCATACTTAATGCAATTGTCCGTTGTTTGCAACTTAATACTCGGAAGGGGTTCGGATGATAACTTCGAAGGTGGACTTTTTAGGCATAGATGCATGCCGGATAGCGGTCTATGTACTTTGTCGTAATGCCCAATTAAATCTCACAATACTCATCATATCATGTATGTGCATTGTCATGCTCTCTCTATTTGTCAATTGCCCGATCGTAATTTGTTCACCCAACATGCTATTTATCTTATGGGAGAGACACCTCTAGTGAACTCGTGGACCCTCGTCCATTCTTTTACATCGAATACAATCTATCGCAATACTTGTTCTATCGTCTTCCGCAAACAATCATCATCCACACATACATCTAATCCTTTGTTACAGCAAGCCGGTGAGATTGACAACCTCACTGTTTCGTTGGGGCAAAGTACTTTGGTTGTGTTGTGCGAGTTCCACGTTGGCGCCGGAATCCCCGGTGTTGTGCCGCACTACATCCCGCCACCATCAACCTTCAACGTGCTTCTTGGCTCCTCCTGGTTCGATAAACCTTGGTTTCTTTCTGAGGGAAAACTTGCCGCTGTGCGCATCACACCTTCCTCTTGGGGTTCCCAACGGACGCGTGCTGTACGCGTATCACTTCCATCTTAGAAGCAAACACTTGTGTCAACTGTGCATTGATTCTTACATACTTGCTTATTGTACTCATCATATTACTTTGTGTTGACAATAATCCATGAGATATGCATGTTGAAAGTTGAAAGCAACTGCTGAAACTTAATCTTCCTCTGTGTTGCTTCAATGCATTTACTTTGAATTTATTGCTTTATGAGTTAACTCTTATGCAAGACTTTTGATGCTTGTCTTGAAAGTACTATTCATGAAAAGTTTTGCTACATGTTATCTATTTGTTAGCAACTATAGATCATTGCCTTGAGTCACTGCATTCATCTCATATGCTTTATAATAGTATGATCAAGATTATGTAAGTAGCATGTCACTACAAAAATTTTTTTTATCGTTTACCTACTCGAGGGCGAGCAGGAACTAAGCTTGGGGATGCTTGATACGTCTCCAACGTACCTATAATTTCTTATGTTCCATGCTTGTTTTATGACAATACCTACATGTTTTGCTCGCACTTTATAATGTTTTTATGCGTTTTCCGGAACTAACCTATCAACAAGATGCCGAAGTGCCAGTTCCTGTTTTCTGCTGTTTTTGGTTCCAGAAAGGTTGTTAGGGCAATATTCTCGGAATTCGACGAAACAAAGACTCAGAATCTTATTTTTCCCGGAAGATCCCAGAACACCGAACGAGAGTCGGAGGCGGCCCAGGGGGCCACCACACCATAAGGCGGCGCGGCCCCAGGCCTGGCCGCGCCAGCCTATGGTGAGGGGGGCCCAAGCACCCTCCTGCGTCGCCTCTTCGCCTATAAGACCCCTTTTGACCTAAAAACGCGAGACGAATTGACGAAACTCCAGAAAGACTCCAGGGGCGCCGCCGCCATCGCGAAACTCTGTTTCGGGGGACAGAAGTCTCTGTTCCGGCACGCCGCCGGGACGGGGAAGTGCCCCCGGAAGCCATCTCCATCGACGCCACCGCCTCCATCATGCTCCATGAGTAGTTCCCCCATGGACTACAGGTTCTAGTTGTAGCTAGTTGGTACTCTCTCCCCCATGTACTTCAATACAATGATCTCATGAGCTGCCTTACATGATTGAGATTCATCTGATGTAATCGGTGTTGTGTTTGTTGGGATCCGATGGATTGTTTCATTATGATTAGTCTATCTATAAAGTTTGTGAAGTTATTGTTGCTCGCAATCTTGTTGTGTTTAATGCTTGTCACTAGGGCCCGAGTGGCATGATCTTAGATTTAAGCTCTATACTTATTGCTTAGATTATATCTACAAGTTGTTTGCACATGTCTATGTCCGGAACCCGAGGCCCCGCAGTGACAAGAATCGGGATAACTGGAGGGGAAGGCGTAGGTATGAGGATCACATGTTTCACCAAGTGTTAATGCTTTGCTCCGGTGCTCTATTAAAATGAGTACCTCAATTGCCAGTAGATTCCCTTGAGGCCCGGCTGCCACCGGCTGGTTGGACAAAAGATGTTGTACAAGTTTCTCATTGCGAGCACGTATGACTATATATGGGAAACATGCCTACATGATTAATAATCTTGATGTTCTGTCTTAATGCTATTTCAATCCTATCAATTGCCCAACTGTAATTTGTTCACCCAACACTTGTCACTTGTTATTGGAGAGTTCCCGAATATAGCTGCGAACCCCGGTCCATCTCTCATCATCATATACTCGTTCTACATGTCATTGGAAGTAGTATCAACTATTTTCTGGTGCCATTGCTCCTGTGTTACTATTACTGCTGCTGTGTTACTGTTACTACTGCTCTCATATCACTGCTGCTTTCACATCACCCCCGTTACTAGTGCTTTTCCAGGTGCAATTGAATTGACAACTCAGTTGTTAAGGCTTATAAGTATTCTTTACCTCCCCTTGTGTCGAATCAATAAATTTGGGTTTTACTTCCCTCGAAGACTGTTGCGATCCCCTATACTTGTGGGTTATCAGTGGGCGGGGTTATGCCGTGTCATTGCCTCGGGAACCAGTGCACCAATTGAAGATGACGATCTAACTTCTACGCGTAATTTAAAACGTGATCACCGCTTTATCTCAGAGGCAGGACGGTCCCGTAGCACGAATCCAACATGTTGCGAGGCGATGGCGCCTTGGCACGTAGGGAGCGGCAAGAACCGGTAATTTTATTGGGCTCCAAAACACTGCACTTTATTACGCTCGTTGGTGTAGCAAAAAAAAACTGTGCTAGATCCCGAAGTAGCTATTGGGGCCGCAATGGGCTCGTCAATGGGGATGCTCTTAGGTGGGCATTCTTAACCGTATAAGTCACTCCCAATCTCCTCCCACAACTGATGTTGGACTAAACCTAACAAGTTTTATCTGAAGTTAAATTTTATTAGATTTGACCAACTCCTAGAAAAATGGACACTAAATTAGTATCACTGAGGCATTCATCTTGACATGTAGTTTCGTAATATATTGATTTGTCACATATATTGCTACTTTTGTGTAATTTTTCTGTTCAATTTGATCTTTTTATTTTTTTAAAGGCTACATCGTTTTTTCTTTCAAATTTTGACTAATAATTTAGTTAACCAAATATAAGTTGCGTATCATTTAAAACTACATCTAATAAGTTGGTTACCCAAATTATTAGTAAAAATTTGTCTTAAAAAGCAAAGTGACTTTGTATTTACCTAACCCTCATGTCCTCCTCCCGAGCCGCCCCCGCGTGGCGGCCAGGGGGAACTCTACCCCGCATCGCCGCTTCCCCCTCTCCCCCTCCCCTCCCTCACCGTCGCCAGGGGCCGCGGTCCGGCAAAGGCTAGCCGGCGCCGGCGGGGATTCTTCGTCATCTCACGCGAGGTTGTCGGGCGTGGGTCCTCTTCCTCGGGCCGGAGCGCGGCCTTTTCGTTGGGGACCTCGATGGCGGCGCCTGGCCTTGGCTCGGGGACGCCATGACGGACGATGAGGTGGTGGAGTGCCCTGCCGGCGGCGGAGGGAGGGGTGGGGGCGGGCTGCAAGGGGAAACCCTAGGTCCCCTTCTCCTCGCCTCTCGGCGGCTGGCGGTGGAGGGCTAGCTTTCGGCTGCAGTGGTGCCCAGGCGTGCGCGATGTCTTCGGACTACGCGATCTGCTTGATGTCTCCGGCGGCAACCATGGCCAGCCTGGGATGGTCGCCGACGTGGGCGCCCGACCTGAATAAAGGCGGCGGTCCTAGGGTCTCTCTTGGGCGAAGATGAAGACCTGCCGGAGACTTGCCCTTCATGATTTGGCCGGAGTGTTGAGTTCTGGAAGGCGTCACCGGCGAATGTAACAGTTCTTCTATTGCATGTAGTTTGCTGGACCGGTGGTATTCGGTCGTGCACGCCCATACCTTTATTCCGACCGTTTGGATTTGGAGGGTGCTGCACGAAGCTCTTTTCTGTGTTGAGACCAAGTGACGTACTGGTCCATGATGAAGTCAGAAGAAGTGAATATCATGAAGGCCGGATTTGGAGGATTAACTAATGGAGGTCCAAGTCTTTGCCTTGTTGAGGGGCTTGCTTGGTGTTCCTGACTTCGCAACAGTGGTATGAAAGTGGAGGCGGCAGCACATGTGAGGTTTAGAGTCTTACCTTTCAGGGTGAAAATCCAAGGTCTGGCCTTAACTGGTTGTGCCTGACAATATCCTTGTTGAAGGCATTGTTTTGAAAGCGGAGACTGTGCACTGTTTCCCTTCTTGAAGGCGTTGCTTTTGAAGAATCTGAATTTCAGGTGTTTTCTTGGTGGTGTATGTATTACTGTTGCTAGGGCTGGGATACTGTAGCAGGACTTTTATTTCTTAATTTTTTTTGACTGTGTGCATCCGTAATGTTATTAGGACATTGTAATTGGTATCATCTGATATTAGTATATTTTCTTTATCGGAAAATTAGTGGAAGGATGGAGGAGGACATGAAGATGCTTGGTAGCTCGGTTGGGCGACACGTACGGTGCTTTTTACAGTTGCTGTTGCTTTAAAAAGTGTCCGTCTCGTTTTCCGTCTGAGCGAGAACAGAGCGTCGCTCTGTTGGTTAGGTGGGCGAGAGTGCGCCCCGGCCACCCGGGTTCGAGTGCTGAGTTTAACCCGGGGCTCAGGAGTTTTCTTCTATAAAAAAATGCCAACGGGTGCTAGTGCCTGGGTTGGTCTCGTTTTTTTTTGTTTTCCGTCTGAGCAGGGCACAGCGCACAGGTGAGGGCAGGAGAGGAGACTCCATGGGTGGAACGTGGCGACGGGTCTTCCTGCCGCTGCCGGATGCCGGCCGACGCGCGCGTGAGGGTCGAGGAAGGAAGCCCAAAATATCCCCACCGCCGGCCGTTTTCTCCGTCCGTCCCACCCGCCCGACCTAATCCACCCCGGCGCCAGCCTCAGCCTGAGCCCATCCTTCCGGCCTGGCCCAAGTCAACCCGCCCCTCAAAGCACGACAACCCCACACCGCCGGCACCGCACCGCCGCACCACCACCGACCCTATACCAGATCGCCTTTCTCCGCCTCCCCACCCTAGATCCCCAATTCCCTTCCTCACCGATCCGATCCGCCGCCATGGACGACGACGACGCCTCCATGTCGCCGTCCCTCTCGCCGGCCTCCTCCTCGCCGCTCCCCGTCGCCTCCGCGCTCCCCATCTCCGACCCCGTCACCGTCGCCTCCGCGCCTCCCGGCGGCCTCATGGCCCTGGCGCTCCCGATCCAGAAGCACGGCTCCTACCCCAGCCACGGCGCCAGCACCACCACCGGCGGCGGCGGCCGAGAGGACGCCTGGAGCGAGGGCGCCACCTCCGCCCTCATCGACGCCTGGGGGGAGCGCTTCGTCGCGCTCGGCCGCGGCAGCCTCCGCCACCCGCAGTGGCAGGAGGTCGCCGAGTCCGTCTCCGCCCGCGACAACTACTCCAAGGCGCCCAAGTCCGACGTCCAGTGCAAGAACCGCATCGACACGCTCAAGAAGAAGTACAAGATCGAGAGGGCCAAGCCCGTCTCCTCATGGCACTTCTTCGACCGACTCCACGTCCTCCTCGCGCCCACATACAACAACAACAACAACCACAAGCCCGCCGCCAACGGCCGCAACACCGTGCCCACGGCGCTGCGCGTCGGCTTCCCGCAGCGTAGCCGCACGCCGCTGATGCCCGCCGCCGCGACCGCCAAGCGGAGGCCGCCGTCGCCGGAGATGTCTTTGGCGTCATCCGAGTCCTCCGACGGCTTCCCTCCGGAGCCCGTGCTCCCCGCGGCCAACGGGAATAAGAGGAGGAGGACGGAGCCCGCGGACGCCGCCACCGATGGCGACCGCGTGCAGGGCATGCGGGACCTAGCGCAGGCCATACGGCGTTTCGGCGAGGCCTACGAGCGGGTGGAGACGGCCAAGCTGGAGCAGACCGTCGAGATGGAGCGCCAGCGCCTCGACTTCGCGCGCGAGCTCGAATCGCAGCGGGTGCAGTTCTTCCTCAACACGCAGATGGAGCTATCGCAGGCCAAGAACCATGCCCCTCCCGCTGCCCCGGCCGCTGCTAGGAGAATGCCGTCCGCTCCGGGGGATTCCTCCTCCAGAAGGATGGCGCCGGTTCCAGATTCCTCCTCCAGAAGAATGTCATCGTTTCCTGATGCCAGGACGAGCAGCAATCACCATGGCCGGTACCGCACCAGCGATGGTGGTAGCAGACACCACCATCGTCCGGCCCCTCGCCCGCACTACCAGTACCATGAGAACAATGTGCCCGCCTCTGCAGCAGCCAGCGATGGCGAGCAGAGCGATGACGAGGACGAGGAGGAAGACGATGACAATGAAGAAGAGAGCCAGTGATGAGACTGAATAACAAACCGTTCCATTGGTGATTCAAAAGTTAGTATTCATATATTGTTAGTGTTGCATTGCAACAACATAGCTTATATTCAAAGCAAGCAGGAACTACTATATCTAGGCACTACTTATTGGCAATTGTTAATCACAGTGAGCACTAGGAGTATTAGTACTAGGTAGTTATGATAAGCTTCCTCAATGTACCATGTGTTAGCCACATAAAATTCATGTTTCTTTATCTAGTTATAAGAACACCATTTGATTTGATCCAGGTGATTTCACTTCAATGCTAAATCGTGTGATCTCTGTCCTTGACACCATACAACTTAGCTTACATTGAATGCAACCAGAAACTACTATGTCTAGGCATTACTTATTTGCAATTGCTTATCAAAGTGTGCACTAGGAGTATTCTTAGTTGGCAGTTATGATAAGCTTCCTCCCTGTACCATGTGTTAGCCACATAATTTCAGGTTCCCTTATCTTGTTACGAGAACACCATCTGATCTGATACCATTTGTGCCAAGAAGTCTGCATACTATTTGCTAAATCTTGTGATCTCTGTCCTTGATATCATACAATTTAGCTTATATTGAATGCAAGAAGAAACTAATATATAGGCAATATTTATTGGCAACTGTTTTATCAAAGTGAGCACAAGGAGTATTATTGCTAGGTAGTTATGATAAGCTCCCACCATGTACCCTGAGCTAGGCACATGTTTTCATGATATCTGATATCATCTGTGCTAATAATTGTGACCTTTGTCCTTGCCAATCTGTGTCCAGAATCAGCAGCCTGAACCGCAGGTTAAGAGCACTATTAACAGTTTGCTGTGTGTGAAATATTTCGCTGTCAGAACTAACTGGAGTGACCCATGTTTAAAATGTTATGAAGATTTCCTGGTGTATGCTTGTTCCCTTTTGTAGTATATATATAAAGGCCAGGAACCTATAGTCTGGTTTATGGAGGTTTGCCAACAAGTATGCCATGGTTGCTAGATCTTGTGACCTTTCTCAGGGGGCTACGTTTCATTGTTAAAATCTCTGTTCAGTATCAGCAGCCTGAACTGGGCCTTAAAAGTGCACTTGTCATCAGATTCTACAATGCAATGAACATAGGTGTTAGTTATGTTTTGCCTTTTTTAGATTGTAATAAAGGTGTGGAGCCTGTAGTGTGGTGTATGTGGGGCTTGCTCTCACGGTTTCAGGTTCAGGTGCTGTGCTGTGTCTTCTGCCATGATAGATACTGGCTACGTAAAGAATCTATGCAAGTGCGATCAAGCATCTTTCGTGAAAAAGGGAACTTGATTCCTTGCTGATTGCTGACGGAGCCACTGTTGTTTTCTGCATATTGCGTGGCTGTGCGACGCATATGAGTAGGGAGGTCATGGTTTCCCATGACCCGTATACTTGCCTGGTAAAAATCCATTAGAAGTACGGATATAAGACAAAAAATTACCCAAATGTATGTAAATAGAAAAATATTATACCCATCGAGCGGGCACGGGTATGTGATCATAGAACTCATATCCATACCCATTTACCCATCCAAACTTCCACAAGTGGGCCACCTTATAATATTTTAAAGTACTTAATTTTCTCCTAATCATACATTCACATAGTTAGAGCCGAATCTCACGCTTCACAATCTCACAATCCCTGATAAGTTAGAGAGGATTAGATCCCTATTTTAGATCGCTTTACCTTCTATCATGTGACTACCATGATTCATATCATCTTTACGTGGTCACATTTCAATGTGCTGTTGATTGTTTATAGCAAGACGTGGTACAACCTTGATGCCAATGTCGATGATGTCGTTGTTGTCGTGGTGGTCGATGGTACCGTGTTTGATGTAGTCGCTTTGGAGAACGTAGTTGAGGTAGATGATGTTTTGGTCATTGTCGTCGTTGAGCCCAGGAAGATGCTCGAGAGGAGGGAGTTGTTGTTGTGGTAGAAGTAGTAGGCGACACGCTGCCGAGTTTTCCGGGCTTGGGAGCGGGCCGGGGACGAAGGCACGCGCCGGTGTTGCTAGTACCACTCTGAGTTCTGCGCTGAAATTGTCCCACAGTACGAGTTGCGGTACCTCTGCGGTACCAGGAGCGGTAGTACCGCCCTTGGTACCGGTCAGGTACCGTAAACTAGTTATGGCAGTACCGCTCTGGTACCGCTTCGAGTCCAGTAAGGTTTGGACCCTGTTGCGGTACCTCGAGCGGTACCGCGAGTGGTAGTACCGCTCTGCGTCCACGTGGACCAGATCTGGGGGAATTCGAACCCAGAGCGGTAGTACCGCTTACCCAAAGCGGTAGTACCGCTTAGACAAAAACTGGACATAACGGTTGGATTTGGAGGAGCCTATTTAAGGGCTCCTTCTTCCCCAACACGATTTTATCTCTTCTCTCTCTCTCCTCCATTGTTGCTGAGCTCAAACTGAGGGGATCTCCCTCCCTACCCAATCAATCTTGCTCATACTTTGAGGAGTGGTGGAGGAGACCCCGATCTATCGTTCTACCGAGAGAAATTTCACCAATTCGTGGTAGTCCTTAGTGGATCTTGGTGGTAGAGTTCCTATGGTGGAATCTTGGAAGAAGTGCATCCATGGAGGCTAGCTTGGTGTTGTACTAGCCCCATGGGTTGTTGGGAGCCTCCTTGTGGTGTGTAGCTCGCCCCAACCTTGTGAAGGAATCACCGCCTCGACCGGTGCCTTAGTGGAGAAGGGGGAGCACCTTCGTGGAGCTCTCTCGAGGAAGAAGGTGAGGCCTTCCTTCGTGGTGTGGCCGTCTAGTCTCTTGTGTGAGACTAGCACCTCCTCAACGCGTACGTACTTCCTATTGTGGAAGGAACCGGCAGAAATAAACCTCGCCTCGTCTCCGCGCCCCCGGTTGTCCCGCTCCTTACTCTTACTATCTTGTTGATTCCTTTGCTTGTTGCACTTGTCCTAGGATCATTGTAGGATCACCGCTATCGCTAAAGTTATCACCTTTACCTCCTGTTGCACTAAAAATTGAAAAAGACTAAAACTTGCCGTAGCGCTATTCACCCCCCCTCTTGTTCGCTACGATCCATTCAAGTGGTATTAGAGCAAGGTTTTCTTGCTCGGGCTTTACCGCCTAAGAAATGGCCGAACAAGATGCGGGTGTGGCGAATGGGTCACCTTCCCTTGTGCCACCCGCTCCATCATCTCCCGTCGATACCACAACGGCTACGTTGGATGACCTCAAGAAATTGGAGTCATCCATCGTTAACCAAATGAAGGCGATGATGATGGAGTTGGTTGCTCAAAAACCGAACCCTATTGTTGATCCTAAAGCAAGTGCCGAGGATCCCCCACCAAAAGCTAACCCCTTTCCTCTTGTTGATTTTGTCGCGCAAGCGACAAAAGATCCACAAAAGGAAGGGCTCGGGAGACCGGCACTTCAACAAAGGGGAAGGATGAGACACCGGTTGCGGAACGTCTAGGGGTTATCATGAGGTGCCACCACCAAGTGATTACACCGTAAATGTTCCAATACCTATGCCACATATCTTGTCGCATGGTTCACCACCGTTACTTGAGTCAAACAACTTTGAAAATTGGCAATTCTTAATGCGTTCTCATGTGCGCAGCGCATCTACCGAGCTTTGGCGTATCATCGAGGAGGGCTATTCACCACGAGACCCAAAGAGCTTGACAAGAAGAGAAGTGGTGGATGACCAACTCAACGCCACCGCCATCAACATGATTCACATGGCCATCACGCCCAAGGACCGTGCTCATATCCGCTCGCTCAAGACCGCCAAGGAAGCATGGGATAAACTTGAGAAGCTCTTCCTCGGAAATGCAAGCATCCAAAGCTCTCATTTTGATGAAGTGAACAATATGGCCGACAACTTTGTCATGATTGAAGGAGAGTCCCCCGAAGAAATGTATCGGCGCCTCATCGCTCTTGCCGTGCAAATGCAAGATCTTGGAGCAACGTTTGTGGATGACCATTGGATCAAGCGCAAGTTCTACAACGCTCTCCTCCCTTATGAGGAAGTGAAGTTGACGGCCATCCGCCAAAACGCCTCCTTCCATGCTATGACATCCGATGAAGTTCTTAGCGAAGTCATCGCTTTGGACATCTCCAAGAAGAATGCGGAGGATCTTGTTGCTCGCGCCCACAACTCCCGCAAGCCCAACCTTACATTGAAGATGAGGGTACATGAGGCTAGTGAAAGCGATGAGGATCCCGTTGAGCGGGGACCGGATGATCTCAAGATCAATTATCATGAGCACATGGCTCTCGCCGCCAAGAAATTTTGGGATGGAAACAAGTCCCGAAGCACAAGACCAAGAAGATCACGTGATTCTCCAAGAAATTTCTCCAAGAGCCCAAGGGAGGGGAAAAGGGGAAGAACATGCTAAAATTGTGGCGGCAAGAATCATTTTGTCGCGGATTGTATGTTTGAGAGAAGAGAAGATCATGGTGGAAGGTTTATCCGCAAGGAAAAGTTCAAGTCACTCTCCAAAGGATTCTCCAAGTTCTGCCCCAAGTCCGATGACTACAAGGTCTCCTACACCAAGAAGCCTAGAGCCTTCATCATTCGAGAAGAGTACTCCTCCGATGAGGATGAAGAACGTGGGGACAAGAGCTCCAACAAGGAAGGAGAGGGAGTGGCCGCCATTGCCATTACCACTCCCTCTATCTCCCTCTTCGACTCTCCCAACGAGAACCTCGTCACCAACAATGCTCGTTGCCTTATGGCAAAGGTATCCACGGAGGTAAAATCCCCTCCAAACCATCATCCTCGACTAATGCCTTATATATTGATGATGCCACTAGTCTCACCGTTAAACGTGAGATTATGGGTTTGGATTCTTTTCTCACTAACATGCAAGGGGATACCAAGACTCATGTTGGGGCTCTCTTGAGTCAACTCGGTGCGGCACAAGACCTTATAGAGGAGAAGGAGAGGTTGGAAAGGGAAGCGGCAAATGAGATTGCCTCTCTCAAAGAAGAGCTTGAAGATGAACGAAATCTGCGCATGTCTCTTGAAGCTAGTGTCATCGTCCTTGAAGACTCCAACGAGGCTATTGTTTCTCGACTCACCAAGGATCGAGACCATGCTCTTGATTTGATTGGTGAGATCAAAAAGAAGATGCTCTCTCTTGAGGAAGCCAACAAAGAGAAAGATGATGAAGACCCCAATTCTTGCCATGACGAGCTTGTTGATCAAGTTGCTTCCTTGAGGAAGCATAATGCTCTTCTCTTGGAAGTCAATGCTCTTCAAGAAGAAGCCTTGGATGAATATTACCGCTTGTGCAAAGAGAAGACCTCATGTTGCAACCATGAAGAAGAAATTGCCGCTCTTGAGACCACCAAGGCCAAGCTATTGAGTTTGAGTAGCAAGCAAGAAGAGTCTTTGGTGGAATGTCTCCGCATGAGCAAGGAGAAGGACACTTGTTGTGATCATGAGGAAGAAATAGCCGCCTTGAAGAGAAGGGAAGCCAAGCTCATGGAGGTCAATACCATGCAAGAGGAAGCGTTGAAGGAGTATTTCCTTTGAGCAAGGACCGTGCGTGTTGCATTCATGAAAGTGACATTGCCAAGTTGGAGAGTGACAATCGTATACTCATGAAGATGAACTCTCTCCAAGAAGAAGCTTTGATGGAACATTTCCGGGTGAACAAGGCAAAGGAAGTACACGTGTTTGATATCTGTCATCCACACCCGGAGCATGAAAATGAAGTCAATCGTTTGAAGGCCAAAATTGATAGACTCCAAGTTCAAACCAAGTACTTGGAAGGAGTCATTGGATCCAAAGATGGAGCCAAAGAGGGCTCTTGCAATGAAGGAGGAGTGGCTACCAAGCCAAAGAGGAAGAGGAATAAGAGGACCAAGAAGAAGAAGAACAAGGAGAACATGGAGATCAACCTTGAGGAGAGCGATGCTAGCTCAAGAAGGGATGGAGTACCCAACTCCGCTCGAAGGGTTTCGCCGGCTCTAACAACCCTTCTCATGTTCTTTTTGTTGATTACTATGGACATATTCGTGCTCGTTTTATTGGTCCTCAAGAGGACAATGTTGATTGGACTATTTGGGTTCCCAAACCCCTTGTTACTAACATGCTAGGACCCACTGAAAAATGGGTACCTAAATCCAAGACTTGATTCCTTGTAGGACTATGCTTCCGGTGGCGCTTAATGGGTGGTTGATAGTGGAGCCACAAGTCATATGACCGGAAGCAAGAATATTGTTGTCGACCTCGAGCCTTCTCACTCTACCGTATCATATGGCGACAACACGTGCTCTAAGGTATTGGGTCCTGGCAAGGTGGTGGTAACACCCGACATCTCACTTGTGAATGTCTTCCTTGTCGAGACCCTTGGTTACAATTTACTTTCCGTTCATCAAATTGCTCGTATGGGTCTATGCACATTCTTTGATGAACATATGGTGGTCCTCTTGTGGAGCAAGACACTCAATGTAGCTTTTTTTTGGATATGTAGAGAACGGATTGTATGTTGTTGATTTCTCCGGAAAGACAACATCTTCCGCTCTTTGCCTATTCGCCAAAGGTGACAAGGGTTGGCTATGGCATCGCCGACTAGCCCATGTCAACATGAGGACTTTGCAAAGTCTCCACAAGGGTGGCCACATTCTCGGACTAAAAGAAGATGTCTCTTTTTGCAAAGATCGTGTTTGTAGGGCTTGCGTACAAGGAAAAATGCATGGAGCTCCTCACAAGGCCAAGACTATCATCTCTACCACAAGATGCTTGGAGCTTCTACATGTTGATCTCTTCGGTCCACCGTCTCATGAAAGTCTTGGAGGAAAGAAGTATTGCCTTGTCATTGTTGATGACTATTCACGCTATTGTTGGTTATTCTTCTTCAAGTAAAAGAGTGAGACTCAACGGACCATGATGGAGTTTGTCAATCAAGTTCAACGCAAGTACGACAACAAGATCCTCGCAATAAGGAGCGACAATGGAACGGAGTTCAAGAACTACACCTTGGATGACTTCCTCGGCGAAGAAGGAATCCAACACCAATACTCCACGCCATATACTCCCCAACAAAATGGGGTCGCCGAAAGGAAGAATCGAACCTTGATCGAAGTCGCTCGAACCATGATGATGGAGTACAAGTCCAACTACAATTTTTGGGCGGAAGCTATCTCTACCGCATGCCATGCTACTAATCATCTCTACTTTCGCAAAGGCCTAGAGAAGACACCATATGAGATTCTCGCCGGCAACAAGCCCAATGTGTCATACTTCAAGGTCTTCGGATGCAAATGCTATGTGCTCGTCAAGGACACACGTCTATCCAAGTTTGATTCAAGAGCTCAAGAAGGAATTTTCGTTGGCTATGCTACGGATTCTCACGCCTATAGAGTCTTCAACAAGTCAAATGGGCGGGTTGTAGAATCTTGTGACGTGACATTCGATGAAGATGATAGGTCTTTGGAGGAGCGAAGTGCTTCTTGTGAGAAAGGAGATGCAATTCCCCCGGATACCATAGGAAGGATGGGTGTTGGCATTCGCCGACCTCAAGAGCTACCTTCTATGAGTACCGGGGAAGGACCAAGTTCCACCCAAGTGGAGCCATCTACACCACAAGGCCAAGCTTCTTCCGTTGATCTTACAAATGCAAGCCAACCTCTACCACAACCTCAAGTTCAACCTCAACATCTAGAACAACAATCATGTACAAGCTCAAGAACAACATCTACCGCAAGCTCAAGAACAACATTCACCACAAGCTCATCTACAACAACAACCGACATCAAGTGACCAAGGCCAAGCTTCAAGTTCTTCTCCCAGTGGCTCGGGGATGATCTTTATGGACAACACCATTCCTAATACCCCCGAGTCATCCGGATCTCATGATGATGATGATGATGCCCACTTCAACAACAATGAAGGTCAAGGCGAGGACCTAAACCGTGATGAAGCCAAGAGGACCCACAAGAATCTACTCCTTTAGCCGTCACTCGCCGTGAAGATCCTATTGCAAGACACTTGCGCCTCAAGTCCCATTCTTTGAGTAATGTCATTGGTGATCTAAAGAGCAAAGTAACCACCCGGAGGCAACTAGCAAACTTTTGTGAGCACCACGCCTTTGTCTCTATGGTGGAACCACTCAAAGTTAATGAAGCTCTTGAAGATCCCGATTGGTTGAATGCAATGCAAGAGGAACTCAACAAATTCAAGAGGAATGATGTGTGGACTCTCATGAAGCGACCCGATCATTGCCGCAATGTTACCGGCACCAAATGGGTCTTCAAGAACAAGCAAGATGAACATGGCATGGTCATCCGCAACAAAGCAAGATTGGTGGCACAAGGCTATTCTCAAGTTGAAGGCGTGGACTTTGGTGAAACCTTTGCACCCGTTGCAAGGCTTGAGTCCATCCGTATCCTTTTGGCCTTTTCCTCTCATCATGGCTTCAAGTTGCAAAAAATGGATGTTAAGAGTGCTTTTCTTAATGGTCCTCTACATGATGAGGTGTATGTGAAGCAACCCCCGGGATTTGAGGACCCCCATTTCCCGGACCATGTCTTCAAGCTCAAAAAGGCCCTATATGGACTCAAGCAAGCTCCTAGAGCTTGGTATGAGCATCTAAAGGAGTTGCTTGAAGACCGTGGTTTCGAAGTGGGGAAAATCGATCCCACTCTTTTTACTAAGAAAGTCAATGGGGAGCTTTTCGTAGGCCAACTCTATGTAGACGACATCATATTTGGCTCGACTAACACAAAATTCAATGATGAGTTTGCTATGTTGATGACAAATAGGTTTGAGATGTCAATGATGGGTGAACTCAAGTACTTCCTAGGGTTTGAGATCAAGCAAATGGGACAAGGCACCTTCATCAATCAAGCAAAGTATCTCCAAGACATGCTCAAGCGCTTCGACATGAAGGACGCCAAGGGGATTGGAACTCCAATGCATCTCAAGTGTCAACTCTCTCTTGAAGAGACCGGCAAGGAGGTGGATCCCAAGCTCTACTGTTTGATGATAGGTTTGCTTCTTTACCTTTGTGCCTCTCCCCAGGATATAATGTTAAGCGTTGGTATGTGTGCACGGTTTCAAGCAAGCCTGAAGGAAAGCCATGTTGTGGTGGTCAAAAGGATCTTTCGATATTTAGTTGATACCCCACACTTCGGACTATGGTACCCAAGGGACACGGACTTTGCTTTGGTTGGCTTCACCGACTCCGATTGGGCGGGCGACAAGGTGAAAGTGCATGGAGCCCCCATGTGTGGTTTTGGTAATTAATGACAATCCCTATGGACTAATGTTTGCATTGAGTTATATTTGTAGGATTTGTCCATAGGCAATTCTTGAACCATATGTTGGCTTCAAGGTTGCAATAAGAAGAATTTGATGAAGGATATCAAGTGTCAAGTATGTCTTGAAGATGAAGATGAAGTGAGCCCTCAAGTTACTTAAAGACATCAACATGTTTGTATTAGGTTGCAATAAGAAGCAATTGATGAAGGATATAAAGTGTCAAGTATGTCTTGAAGATGAAGATGAAGTGAGCCCTCAAGTTACTTCAAGACATCAACATGATGAAGAATGAAGAAATGAAGTGCAAGTTCAAGATGAGCCAACTCGAAGAGTTCATAAGCTTGAAGCTTGCCATGGAGAAATGAAGTGTAAGTTCGAGATGAGCCATCTTGAAGAGATCCTTTGCTTGAGTCTTGCCATCCATATGGTGATCATGGATATGTGAAGATGCGCCGAAGAAGAAGCTCTCTCATGGTGGATTATGGGGGAGCAATCCACAAGACTTCGTCAAGCAAGCACAAGCAAGAAAGGCGTTCCATCTTGTTGAGGTCAAGATCGTCGTCATCGAGCTCAAGTGGAATGCTCAAGTATAAGGTTTGCTCTTGATAGGGTTTCTTTCTCACCGGTCTCATAGTGTAGTTGGAGACCGGTTTATAGTTTAGTTGCCGTACTATCAAGAGGGCTCTCGAGTGAGTAACTCGATCGTATCGTTCGGAGAGAGCTCAAACCTTTGCATCCTTGCATCATCTTTCTTGGTTGTTATTTGGACCTTATCCATGTGATGTTTTAGAGCTTGTGCTTATTCTCATGACAAGCTCTAGTTCATCGAAAACGGATTTCGCATAGATCACTTGTTGTGTTTTCGAGTTTGGTTCATCATCTTTCTTGGTTTTATTCGGATCTTATCCATGTTATGTTTTAGAGCTTGTGCTTATTCTCATGACAAGCTCTAGTTCATCGAAAATGGTTTTTGCATGGGCAACTTGTTGCATTTTCAAGATTGGAGGTTTTACCGGTATGTCTTTTTTAGATAGGTCAAACCTTTCATCATTTGTTTCTATCCTCCCTTGTTGGAATATGATGGTTTCCTGCATGATCTTGTAGAGCTTGTTCCTAGCTTTAAAACAAGCCCAAGATCATCAAAATCGGAGTCCGGATGCTAAAGTTATGCCCGTTTCAGTTTAAATGTGCTGCCAGTTTTCAGGGGGGCGGATATTCCGGCCCAAGTTTGAATCCAGCCCCCCCCCCCCCCCCCCCCCGAAAATCCGGTTTTTGGGAAAATCCGGCCAAATATCCGGCCCCCATCCAGGGGCATGTTTTCTCATGTTCTTTGCCGATTTCTCGGGGCCGGATTTTTGCAATAATCCGGCCCCGGATAATCCGGCCTGGGAAGACCCAAACGGTCTTATTTCGATGGGAGGGGGTATTTAAGACCCCCTTCTTCCTCCTTGGGTAGCTACCTCTTCCCCTTTGTGCTCTCCACCATTGTTGACCTTGAGAGCTTGCCATATCCCTCTACTCCTCCTATACTTCTTGAATCTTTTTGAGGGAAAAGGAAGAGGAGATCTAGATCTACATTTCTACCAATCAAATCCCTCTCTTTGTGAGGGGAATCCACTAGATCTAGATCTTGGAGAAATTTTGTGTTCCTCCTCTTATTTATTCTTCCTCTCTTATTCCCCCAATAGCTTTTGTACCTTTGTTGGAATTTGAGAGAGAAGGACTTGAGCATCTTTGTGGTGTTCTTGCCATTGCATTTGGTGCATCGGTTTGAGTTCTCCACGGTGATTCGTGGTGGTGAAAGCAAGAAGGTTGTTACTCTTGGGTTCTTGGAACCCTAGACGGATTCTAGGCCTTTGTGGCGATTTGTTGGGAGCCTCCAATTAAGTTGTGGATGTGTGCCCCAATCTTTGTGTAAGGCCTGGTTTCCGCCTCGAAGGAAATCCCTTAGTGGAACCGTGACCTAGGCCTTTGTGGCGAGGGTCACCGGAGATTTAGGTGAGGCGCCTTCGTGGCGCTCGGTGTGTGGTGTGACTACCGCATCTTGGGGTGAGGCCTTTGTGGCGTTGGTGTGCATCGAGCAACCCATCTCAAGGTGAAGCCAGTTGTGGCGTTCGGGTCTTCGGGAGCACTAAGCCACCGCACCTCTCCACCGGAGATTAGCACTCGCAAGAGTGTGAACTTTGGGATAAATCATCGTCTCCCGCGTGCCTCGGTTATCTCTATACCCGAGCTCTTTACTTATGCACTTTACCTTGTGATAGCCATCGTGCTTGAAGTTATATATATATATATTGCTATCACATACTTGCTTGTATTGCTTAGCATAATTTGTTGGTGCACATAGGTGAACCATAGTATATAGGCTTTGGGCTTGACAAAGTAAACGCTAGTTTTATTCCGCATTTGTTAAGCCCATCTCGTAAAAGTTTTAAATCGCCTATTCACCCCCCCTAGGCGACATCCGTGTCCTTTCAATTGGTATCAGAGCAAGGTCTCTCATTCTTAGGCTTCACCGCCTTGAGAGTAAAGATGTCGGCTAGAGGATTTGTGCATGATAACACTCTTATATTAAATGGCACAAATTATGATGTTTGGAAAATTTGCATGCTTAGTCATTTTCGGGACATTGACCCTCATATGGAGAAAATTGTAGATATAGGTTTTTCTCCTCCTATGGATTCACAAAATCTATCTTTAGAGGATGAGAAAAATTTATATCTCAATTCTCAAGCTTCTAATGTTCTTATGAATGCTTTGCGAGATGTAGGTCTTTTTCCATACTTGCCTTTTTGGAGCGCTCATGAGTTATGGACAAAAATTCAAAGTAAATATGATGTGTCCAATATTATTAAGGATGATTGCATTGCTTCCACTTCCGGCCGTGATGAGTTCTCATCTTCTTCCACTTCACCAAAGTGTGTCAAGACACAAGGTAATGATATGGTGAGTGGTGATGAAAATTGCAATGTTGATATTGATATTTCTATTGATGATTCTTCATCTCTATCTCATTGCAATGCTTCATCTACGGACTCAAACACATCTAGCACTAGAAATGATTTACATGCTTGTGTTGATTGTCCTTGCATATCATGTGTAAGTTGCTTGAAAAAAACTAATGATGATATGCTTGCATTGTCTTGTGGCCATGATAAAAATGCTTCTATTTCCTCTAGTTGTTGTGTGTCTAACAATGTAGAGGAAACCAAAGATTCTATTGGTCAAGACAAGATCTTGAAAGGAGCCTCAAGTAACTCCTCATCTTTATCTCACGGTCCTCATATATGCCTTATGGCCAAGGGTTCCACGGTACCTCCTACCATGAAACCTAATATGTCTTGTGGTGATAAGGATGAGGATGAATATGAAGAAGAGGATTGGGTTGTCTCTCTACGCGATAAGGGTAAGAGCGTATTCAAGGTTATTTGCAAAGATAAAATTTCTTTCTCTCACTTCTTTGAAATCTTGACTACCGCTATTGAGAGCCAAAAACTTATTTGGATGCATGAGAACACCATTGATAAAAAGGGTGCTCTTGAACGTGAGTATGCCAATGATGTGGCATCCCTAAAGGATGAACTTGAAGAAGAACAAACCACCAAGGAAGCTCTTGAGGAAACCTTTGCTCTAGAATTGTCTAGAGAAAAGGAAAACCATGATAGAGCTCTTGAGATGGCAAATGAACTAAAGCTAAAAAATGATAAGCTTGTGTTTGTTAATGCTAAACTCCTTGAGGATTTTGAGCAACTCAAAAAGGGCTCAAGGGTCATTGAGAGTGCACTCACTAAACTCACCGAATCGCATGAGAAACTTAAAGATTCGTATCTAAAAGAGCATTCAAACTTTCCTTCTCCTATTGCTATTAATAATGATGCTTGTGCTACTAACTCTACTTCTTGTGAAGCATCTATCTTGAAGGAGAATGTTGAGCTAAGGGATCAACTTGAATTGCTAACTAGCAATTATGGGAAATTGGAAGAAAATCATGGAAAGCTTTCTAGCTCCCATGATCTTCTAGCCTCCCATGATAGGCTAAAGTTAGCTCATGAGGCTATCATATCAAAGGCAACACCTTGTGAGCCTCATGCGGATACTAGCACTACTACCCAAAATGCTATATTGCCATGTGCTAGTCCTAGTAATTCATCCATTCATAGTATTGCTAAATCTTGTGATGAATTATCTTCCTTGCCTTGTTGCTCTAACAATGAAGGTTCTACTTCCTCTAGTACTTGTGTTGTTACTAACCATGTAGAGGAAATTAAAGAGCTCAAGGCCCAAGTCACTTCTTTGAAGACCGACTTGGTAAAGAGTCATGAAGGGAAATGCAAACTTGACACGATGTTAAGTGTGCAACAATCGCCCAAATGACAAGAGTGGACTTGGATTCAAATCCAACAACAAGAAAAAGTCCAAGAACAACAACAACAACAACAAGAAGGGCCAAGTACAAGTCAAAGACCCAGCCAAGATTGTTTGCTTCAAGTGCAAAATTGAAGGGCAGCATGTTAGATCTTGCCCTTTGAAGAAGAAGCAAAAAGGGAAGCGGCCTCAAGATCAAACTCATATTCAACCTCAAGTTGAAGAAATGCCACTTCCCAAGAAGAATCAAGCCAATGCTCCCATTGTGGAGAAATCTAGTGAGAAGAAGGAGAAGAAAAGAACTTGCTACATATGCCGCGAGAAGGGCCACATCTCCTCCTTTTGCACTATTGGTACCTCATCCAACTCTATCACCGTTGATGATGTTTATTCTCTTCGTAAGGATGAGGGTGGCAATGTGTTTGCCAAATTTGTTGGTGCTCAAAGTGGTGTCAAGAAAAGAACCATTTGGGTTGCCAAGCCTATTGTGACTAACCTCTTAGGACCCAACTTAGTTGGGGACCAACAATCCAAAACTTGATCAATAAGGTGCTTGTTGGAGGGCATTGGAGACTTGGCTACATCATGAAGAATTAAGGGATCTTCATCATTTATATTATCTCAAGCCAAGTCTTTTGGTTATCTTGCTTCTATCATATATTCAATGTTCCTCCTTGCGGTAACATGTTCTCAACTCATTTATATTGAAAGTTACTCGCCCCTTTGCATGTGTTAGTTTTTGTTCCTAACATGTGTTTGTATATGTTGTGCCTCCTACTTGCTTTTCTTGAGAAATCAAGTCTATGCATGTCGGGTTGCACACCATGTATTTGTGTTTGTGTTGGAGCCACTTTGCATCTTGTTGTATCTTATATGGCTCTTATGAGCGATTAATGGACTATCCCATTTTGGGGGAGTGATATTACTTTGGGAATTTCATGATCCTGAAAATGTGTGTACATGAGGAATATCACTTAGAATTGATATTGCAAGATTATCTAGTCTCTGTGTGGTATGGCATATTCATGAGAAATTCAAATTCTAATGTCCATTAATATCTCTTGTTGGATCTTATTTGCCTCTTGTGAAAATAAATTCCTCATCACATTATGGGGGAGTAATAAGCTTTGTGCATATTACAAGCCTAGAAAATGTGAACATTTGAGGTTGTGTCACATAGAATTGATATCGTAAATTATCTCTCTCCTATGTGGCATGTTTGCTCAAACAAGCTCCAATTTTCTTAAATTGCTTCATTACTAATATCTTTGTGGATCTTATTTGTGAAAGTTTTTCTTGGCATGGTTTTTCACAACGTGTCCCTCAATACATTTTTGGAAAACCATGTGCTTCAAGTCATACTATTAATTGCTTTGCATGTTGGTATGAATACTATTAATTGCTTTGCATGTTGGTATGAATACTATTAATTGCCTTGCATGTTGGTATGACTAAATGAAGCTATCAAGAAACTATCTTTGCATGATGGTTAACTCTTATCTTTTACCATATGCTTTATTCGTTGTAAATATGATCTTATGTACACTTACAAACTACCACCGGGAAATATTTCCTAATACCTCTTGTCCTAGGACAATTGGTAATCATTATGAGGTAGATATTTATTGATCATATCTACATTGGCTCTTGTGTTTAAATTGCCTTATTTATTGCCATGAATTTGTCGTGCTTTGACTCCCATGTGTCTTCCTTGCATCTTATGGATCTAAGTTGTCTATTCAAACTTTCTTAGCATTTTTAGAAGATATAGGTAGCGTGATGATCCTAGTTTTGTGCATTTTGTATTCATATAAAAAATCCTAGATAATGCACCAATCTTGGGGGAGCTCTTCTATATTTATTAGAATGCTTAACATCTCTTGATCTTTATCAAAAAGTTGGTTTTGGGAGACATAAAAATTTCTTTTTGGTACTTTGTGCCATCATAAAAAGTTTCGAGGGTTTGGTTTATTTGTTGGAACCTTGCTCTCTTGGGAGTTGGTTATCTCATTCCTTTGTGTTTAGGTTTAATTAGCTTCTTATAATGAGATAAGTCTTTGGAGTCAATCTTGTGTTGATTTGATTCTTTGATATAATTTGGACAACCATTGTCTCTTGGTGTATTTGGTGTTTTGTCCAAATTGTATCTTCCTTTGGTTCTTGAAAGTATTGTGCATGCATATTTAATATATGTATATCTTATGGCATGTGTTACTTTCTTTGATCCAATATATAGGGTAAACTCCATCAAATCCTAATTTGATTAAGATATGCATGAAATTCGATTTTATATCTATATGCACATAGAATTGTGGAGTTTGTCCTATAGGTTGTAGTGTGTCTAACTACTTTGGACCCAATTAGTTTGGGGACCATTTTGTACTTACCTTTGTGTTAGGTACAATGGATATGCATTGGATGCTTGTCTCACTCTTGGAAAGAAGTGGTGACTCAATGGTAACTTGAGGCAAGCTAGAATGGTCAACGAACACATATCTACTACATCCACACCAATGTTATCTCAGTAACAAGTATCTTCTCATGCATATTTTTCTAGCATCCAACCATGTGGTTGCATCTTGGCATGAATCTCTTGATTGCAAATGTTGTGCTTCTTGCAAAAGTCTTAATGAAACCTCTTTATTGTGAATATGAGTAATTTGAGATGAGTGCATTTGTTGGGAAGTATTTTAAATCATGCTCATGATTCATCCATCCCAACTATGCCTATCTAGCAATTTTATTGCATATCAATTCCTCAAGGCTCTCACATGTGCAATCTAGATGAAAGTGCAAATTTAATTACTTCTTTTGGTATCCTCGTTTGTGATACTTGTTGCCTTTCTCAAATGCATTCCAAGTATCTTCTATCCCTTGTTGATATTTGTGATGTATTTTAGTTGTTTGTGGTTGAAGTTCATGAATGTACAATAAGATAAAATTGAGCCTTTGGCCATGCTATTAAGCAAAAATTCTTATTGGTATATTGCATGACTTCGTCTTGGATATCATAATATATTTCTTGCATATCTATTTTGTGTGTGCATGTTTCTTTGTGGATAAATATCTTTGTGATATTGCTCACTTAGAGAAACTTATACACATAAGAGATGATACATCTCCTTTTGATATCTTATTTATTTATTGCGTGTTGATTGGTCATGCTAAGCATATAATTCATTGAAGACTATGATGATGCTTTTTTCTCATCCTTGTAATAGTCTTATAATATGCTTTATCATGCCTTTCACATATCGTCTTGGTTGAGCCTTTTTATTATGGTGCCTCTTTCTTGTTGCTCAACTATTTGTTTGTTGCAAGTGTTAAGCTTATTTTTCTATCTATGATCTATTGCAAATGTTTGTGTTTTAAATGGTAATGAGGGAGTGAGGATTCCATGTTATGCATATTGTATTCAAATACAACATTTTAATTTATGCATGTACCTTGGGGAGCTTCCTCATTTGATTTAGAGCACTATCTTTTGGTGATCATTAGAGTTTGATTCACTTGGTATCTTTTATTTTTTTAATGATATTATGGGAGTGATGATTCCATGTTTGTGCACTTTATACTCCAATGCAAGTTGTCTAGTTTTGTGCACAAACCTTGGGGAGCTTCCTCATATTTTTTAGAGCAATCTTCTTGATCTTATAATAATATCTATCTTTCTTTTGATATCTTCTTTGTGGTTCATTTGGTTGCTTGCTTCATTTGTTGAAGCTTCTTTACTTTGTTATCTTTTTGCAATCTTTGATCCTATCTATAGTGTGATTCCTTCCGAATATTCGTCATTGGATACGTGCATTTGAATCCACTCAAATTATGAGAAATGCACACGCTATGGAGGAACTCTCACTATATTGGCCTTCTTAATTTTTCACCCATTTCGGCAATTGGTGCCAATGGGGGAGAAGTTTAGAGGGTTTAAGGGAATTTGGTTATGTCTTTGCTTTGTGCTGAAGCATGTGCCTTTATTGCATTGCATCTTGTTGCTTTGCATAGTTGAATATTTAGAGGAAACTCCACTAGGCCTTGAATGCCAATATATGCAATGAAGTCAAGATCATTCACACACGCATATATTATGGGGGAGTTTGCTCTATATATTCAACTTGCCTGCTACTTCAATTCCTTATATAAACCCTCTCAAAGAGATTGTCATCAATTACCAAAATGGGGGAGATTGAAAGTGCATGGAGCCCCCATGTGTGGTTTTGGTAATTAATGACAATCCCTATGGACTAATGTTTGCATTGAGTTATATTTGTAGGAGTTGTCCATAGGCAATTGTTGAACCATATGTTGGCTTCAAGGTTGCAATAAGAAGAATTTGATGAAGGATATCAAGTGTCAAGTATGTCTTGAAGATGAAGATGAAGTGAGCCCTCAAGTTACTTCAAGACATCAACATGTTTGTATTAGGTTGCAATAAGAAGAAATTGATGAAGGATATAAAGTGTCAAGTATGTCTTGAAGATGAAGATGAAGTGAGCCCTCAAGTTACTTCAAGACATCAACATGATGAAGAATGAAGAAATGAAGTGCAAGTTCAAGATGAGCCAACTCGAAGAGTTCATAAGCTTGAAGCTTGCCATGGAGAAATGAAGTGCAAGTTCAAGATGAGCCATCTCGAAGAGATCCTTTGCTTGAGTCTTGCCATCCATATGGTGATCATGGATATGTGAAGATGCGCCGAAGAAGAAGCTCTCCCATGGTGGATTATGGGGGAGCAATCCACAAGACTTCGTCAAGCAAGAACAAGCAAGAAAGGCGTTCCATCTTGTTGAGGTCAAGATCGTCGTCATCGAGCTCAAGTGGAATGCGCAAGTATAAGGTTTGCTCTTGATAGGGTTTCTTTCTCACCAGTCTCATAGTGTAGTTGGAGACCGGTTTATAGTTTAGTTGCCGTACTATCAAGAGGGCTCTCGAGTGAGTAACTCTATCGTATCGTTCGGAGAGAGCTCAAACCTTTGAATCCTTGCATCATCTTTCTTGGTTGTTATTTGGACCTTATCCATGTGATGTTTTAGAGCTTGTGCTTATTCTCATGACAAGCTCTAGTTCATCGAAAACGGATTTCGCATAGATCACTTGTTGCATTTTCGAGTTTGGTTCATCATCTTTCTTGGTTTTATTTTGATCTTATCCATGTTACGTTTTAGAGCTTGTGGTTATTCTCATGACAAGCTCTAGTTCATCGAAAATGGTTTTTGCATGGGCAACATGTTGCATTTTCAAGATTGGAGGTTTTACCGGTATGTCTTTTTTAGATAGGTCAAACCTTTCATCATTTGTTTCTATCCTCCCTTGTTGGAATATGATGGTTTCCTGCATGATCTTGTAGAGCTTGTTCCTAGCTTTAAAACAAGCCCAAGATCATCAAAATCGGAGTCCGGATGCTAAAGTTATGCCCGTTTCAGTTTGATGTTTCTGCCAGTTTTCAGGGGGGCGGATATTCCGGCCCAAGTTTGGGGCGGATAATCCGCCCCCCCCCCCCCCCCCCCCGAAAAATCCGGTTTTTGGGAAAATCCGGCCAAATATCCGCCCCCCATCCAGGGGCATGTTTTCTCATGTTCTTAGCCGATTTTCGGGGGCCGGATTTTTGCAATAATCCGGCCCCGGATAATCCGGCCTGGGAAGACCCAAACGGTCTTATTTCGATGGGAGGGGGTATTTAAGACCCCCTTCTTCCTCCTTGGGCAGCTACCTCTTCCCCTTTGTGCTCTCCACCATTGTTGACCTTGAGAGCTTGCCATATCCCTCTACTCCTCCTATACTTCTTGAATCTTTTTGAGGGAAAAGGAAGAGGAGATCTAGATCTACATTTCTACCAATCAAATCCCTCTCTTTGTGAGGGGAATCCACTAGATCTAGATCTTGGAGAAATTTTGTGTTCCTCCTCTTATTTGTTCTTCCTCTCTTATTCCCCCAATAGCTTTTGTAGCTTTGTTGGAATTTGAGAGAGAATGACTTGAGCATCTTTGTGGTGTTCTTGCCATTGTATTTGGTGCATCGGTTTGAGTTCTCCACGGTGATTCGTGGTGGTGAAAGCAAGAAGGTTGTTACTCTTGGGTTCTTGGAACCCTAGACGGATTCTAGGCCTTTGTGGCGATTTGTTGGGAGCCTCCAATTAAGTTGTGGATGTGTGCCCCAATCTTTGTGTAAGGCCCGGTTTCCGCCTCGAAGGAAACCCCTTAGTGGAACCGTGACCTAGGCCTTTGTGGCGAGGGTCACCGGAGATTTAGGTGAGGCGCCTTCGTGGCGCTCGGTGTGTGGTGTGACTACCGCATCTTGGGGTGAGGCCTTTGTGGCGTTGGTGTGCATCGAGCAACCCATCTCAAGGTGAAGCCAGTTGTGGCGTTCGGGAGCACTAAGCCACCGCACCTCTCCACCGGAGATTAGCACTCGCAAGAGTGTGAACTTCGGGATAAATCATCGTCTCCCGCGTGCCTCGGTTATCTCTATACCCGAGCTCTTTACTTATGTACTTTACCTTGTGATAGCCATCGTGCTTGAAGTTATATATATCTTGCTATCACATACTTGCTTGTATTGCTTAGCATAAGTTGTTGGTGCACATAGGTGAACCATAGTATATAGGCTTTGGACTTGACAAAGTAACGCTAGTTTTGTTCCGCATTTGTTAAGCCCATCTCGTAAAAGTTTTAAATCGCCTATTCACCCCCCTCTAGACGACATCCGTGTCCTTTCACAAGGTTGATAGGAAGTCTACATCCGGAGCTTGTCACTTTCTTGGAAGATCCTTGGTGTGTTGGTCCTCGAAGAAGCAAAATTGTGTCTCCATCTCCACCGCGGAAGCCGAGTATATTACCGCGGCGAGTAGTTGTGCTCAAATCTTGTGGATGAGGCAAACCTTGCGGGATTATGGACTCGAGTATAGCAAGGTGCCTCTTTTGTGTGACAATGAGAGCGCAATCAAGATCGCCTACAATCCGGTTCTTCATGGCAAGACGAAGCACATTGAGATACGGAACCACTTCATCCGGGATCACATTGCTCGCGGAGATATTGTACTATCCTACATTGGCACCAAGGAGCAATTGGCGGACATCTTCACAAAGCCCTTGGATGAGAAGCGTTTCATTGAGTTGAGGCATGAGCTAAATATCATTGATCTATCGAACTTTGCTTGACCATCGTGCGCACATACCACTCCTAACCTTTATATCTAGTTGAAAGGCACGCATGAACATAGGGGGAGTGCGGTTTAAATCTATTGAGCTATCCCTCCCCCCATAATGCATAAAGAAATCCAAAACATATGCTATTTGTCAATTGAGTGACTTATGAGCTTCATGTTGAGTTGTAGTCCGTGAGCCCTAGATACATCTACGCGACCTCACACTACTACACTCTTACACGGTGGCTTCGGCCACCAACCTCCTCTTTGAGGGGTTTTTCGGTTCTTTGTGTTTCTTTGTGACCTTCTTTTTGTCCTTCTTCTTCTTTCTTTTTCTTCGTGTTTTTGGAGAACCTCATTCAAGCTTGTTTTCCTTTTTGGTTTTTGCAAGCTTGGTTGTATGTTCATTTTTCTCCATCCTTCTAGTTTCTTTACCCTCCTTTTTGGTGTTCCGATGCCAAAGGGGGAGAAGTTCCTATGTGGATGGGGACCTTTGTTGTTTGTAGCCTTTTGGTTCTAGTTGCTTATCTTTTCGTGTGGCTACATCAACAACCCTTTGGAGGCATCTTATGGTGAGTTTGGGTATTCTCAAGGCTATGGTATGATAACTTCACCCAAATCTCCTTGCATGATCTTATGTTGCCTCCATATTGTGCATATGCTACTTGAACATGTCATTTATCCATGTTGCATATGTGCTTGGTTTGTAGAAACTAGGGGGAGTGATGTCTCTAGAACATGTGTATTTGTATTCAAATACATATTCATGATATGCACATGTGTAGGGGGAGCTCCGTCGAGTTTTTGCAAATCTAAGTATCTCATCATAATATCATATGTTATTGTAAAGTCTTGTGTTGTCATCAAACACCAAAAAGGGGGAGATTGTAAGAGCAAAGTTTAAACCCCAAGTTTTGTGTGTTTGATGACAACACTTGAGTAATCTCACCGTGTGCCGTGAGTATCATTGTTAGATTTGCAAGTGCACGGTGACCTCGCTGGACACGTCAAGATCAGAAGACTGAAGCGTAGTTGATAGGTTTTTTGGTTTTGTGTGTGTATCGCGAGGTGACATGGCTGGAGAGAAAAAGGGGAGAAAACCAGTTTTAGCCAGGCCGGTACTACCTGTAGCGGTAGTACCGCTACCTCTATAGGTACCGCCCCACGGTACCACTCTGAGTTCTGCGCTGAAATTGTCCCACAGTACGAGTTGCGGTACCTCTGCGGTACCAGGAGCGGTAGTACCGCCCTTGGTACCGGTCAGGTACCGTAAACTAGTTACGGCAGTACCGCTCTGGTACCGCTTCGAGTCCAGTAAGGTTTGGACCCTGTTGCGGTACCTCGAGCGGTACCGCGAGCGGTAGTACCGCTCTGCGTCCACGTGGACCAGATCTGGGGGAATTCGAACTCAGAGCGGTAGTACCACTTACCCAAAGCGGTAGTACCACTTAGGCAAAAACTGGACATAACGGTTGGATTTGGAGGAGCCTATTTAAGGGCTCCTTCTTCCCCAACACGATTTTATCTCTTCTCTCTCTCCTCCATTGTTGCTGAGCTCAAACTGAGGGGATCTCCCTCCCTACCCAATCAATCTTGCTCATACTTTGAGGAGTGGTGGAGGAGACCCCAATCTATCGTTCTACCGAGAGAAATTTCACCAATTCGTGGTAGTCCTTAGTGGATCTTGGTGGTAGAGTTCCTATGGTGGAATCTTGGAAGAAGTGCATCCATGGAGGCTAGCTTGGTGTTGTACTAGCCCCATGGGTTGTTGGGAGCCTCCTTGTGGTGTGTAGCTCGCCCCAACCTTGTGAAGGAATCACCGCCTCGACCGGTGCCTTAGTGGAGAAGGGGGAGCACCTTCGTGGAGCTCTCTCGGGGAAGAAGGTGAGGCATTCCTTCGTGGTGTGGCCGTCTAGTCTCTTGTGTGAGACTAGCACCTCCTCAACGCAGACGTACTTCCTATTGTGAAAGGAACTGCGGGAAACAAACCTCGCCTCGTCTCCGCGCCCCCGGTTGTCCCGCTCCTTACTCTTACTATCTTGTTGATTCCTTTGCTTGTTGCACTTGTCCTAGGATCATTGTAGGATCACCGCTATCGCTAAAGTTATCACCTTTACCTTCCGTTGCACTAAAAATTGAAAAAGACTAAAACTTTCCGTAGCGCCATTCACCCCCCCCCCCCTCTTGTTCGCTACGATCCATTCACTACGGATGCACACATCCAAAAAAATAGAAAAGAAAACTAAGAAACAAAAGTCCCGCTACAGTATCTCAGGCCTAACAACAACAATACATTCACCACCAAGACAACACGTGAAATACAGACTCTCCAAAAGAGATGCCTCCAAGAAGGAAACATTGCTCCAACACCATCGCCGCCCGATCAAAAATCTTAGGTTTTCACCCTGAAGATAGTCCCCGCTCTCAAAACACTGTCTCCAACAAGATCATTGCCAAGCACAATCAGTTAAGGCCAGACCTTGGATTTTCACCCAGAAAGGTAAGACTCTGAAGTTCACCTGTGCTATCGCTCCCACATTCATACCTCTGTTGTGAAGCCCGGAACACCAAGCAAGTCCCTCAACAGCGCGGAGACTTGAACCTCCCTTAGCTAGTCCTCCCATTCGGCTTTCATGATATTCTCTTCTTCTGACTTTCATCATGGATCCATAGTCACTTGATGTCAACACAGAAAAAGAGCTTCGTGTCGCTCCCTCCAGAACCAAACTGTCGGAATAAAAGCATGGGTACGTGCGACCGAATATCACCCGATCCAACAAACTACAGGCTAAAGATGCGATGTTCCATTCGCCGACGGAGCCTTCCAGAACTCAACACTCCGTCTAGATGAAGAGGATCAACATCCGGTAAGTCTTCATCTTCTCAGAAGAAGAACCCTAGGACCACCACCTTCAAACCCGAAGCAGAAGAACATGCCCCCACGCCACCATCTGCTGACCAACGACGATGAAGGAGAATTCGGTGGACGGCGGTAGCCGCAACCACACCATGTTCGCCCCGGAGATCGCCGCGCCCTTCCTCGCGCCATCAGCAGAAGCCGGCGATGGATCTCAGACTGCAGCTCTAGCGGCGAGGTCGTGGCGGACGAAGATGACGATGTAGTTGTTGAAGTAGATTCCGGGGATTAAACCCGGGTTCCGCGTGGATTGTTGCGGTGTTGAAGAAGATCCACGTTGATGTTGACGATGACCATGAGCGTTTGGCGACGTTGTTGTCGGCGATGACCATGTGCGTTTGGCGACGTTGTTGTCGGCGATGACCAGCGACGATGGCTCGAAGTAGATCGGGCTGGTGACGACTTGGTGATGTAGACGTACAACACGGTGCAGCTTGGCGTGGAGTAGAGTTAGTCCATGCCCAGATGCACATGCACGTGAGCCATCCATGCAGAATGGTCGTCCGTGGAGTCGCCGATGCTGTTGTGTGTGGAGTCACCGATGAGAGCAAGCTAATCGGATCCAATCTGATTTTGGTGGCTAAAAGGTAGAGAAAGAAATCGGTCAAATTGGAAAAACGAAATTTGCTGAACTATAAAACCAATCTAAAGAAAAACTAGCTAAGAGATCGGATGCCCCTGGCGGAGATCATGGAGCCGGGGGCGGCGGAAACGGTGGGTGGCTAAATCCTAGGTTACAGAAAGAACCGCTCTGATACCATGATAGATTGTGGAATATGATTGTATTGATATACGGTAATTGGTGATTACATTGAGTTTCTTGGGCTGTTTATATAGTAGAGAAGATTTGGAGAGCAAAAACCCTAGTAGAGATAGATCTAAGTTACAATCTTAAACTACCTAATATAACAAAACCGTAATATACTTTAATACTTTTGAACTTTTGAGTTTGAAATCTGGGAATATCTTATGACGCTCTATATTGTTTTGCAGGACCTAATATAATAAACCAGAAAATAACACGAGTGTTCACAAATTAACGGAATGCTGGATGTTCTACTAAATAATGCAGATTTGGAATGAAATGAATTGGTCCTCTCCTCTACGTCTGTATAAAGGTACATGCAGAAAATAACATGATTTGGATTTCCTTAGCATAGAAGGATACTAAGAATTGAAGTTTACATGAAAATCAAAATAAAGAGGCAAGGCAGCACAATGGATGCTGCAATGTAATTTTGAATAGATTCATTGTCCAAACGTCGATCACTTCCCAATCTTCAGAAAACTAGAAAAGATACAATGAATTGGAAGATCACTTCTACGCCCCCACCTTCTCCCTCAGCTCGGTCATAATGGATGGAAACTTCTGAACCAGTTGCACATAGCCCTGGGTTAAAACGACCTTCTTGAAATTTTGCTCCTCCACAAAGAATGCCATACATTTGTCCTTGAGCTCCCGGCAGTTGTATGTTTCGGCACAGTTTATAGTAGCAGCAACCGTATCTACGGACACGTTCTCCCATAGCTTATCGGCGCACATCAGCTTCAGCCTATCCATGGCGTACCGGTCGGCCGCGGCGAGGAGATGTCGATACATCTCGACAGGGGAGCCGGCGAGCTCGCCGTTTGGAGGCAACACGTCAGTGTACATGAACCGGAGGAGAACCTCGAAAGCAGCAGGATTGATGTCCTCCAGTGTGATCTGGGGCATGGTCGCCTCCGCCATGGCGCCGAAGAGCTCTGCCTTGAAGACCGGCGAGCGGGCGGCCAGCACGGCCCGGTGAGCAGCGAACTTCCTGCCGTCGACGTTGAAGGAAACGTCGGAACCGTCTTGGCAGTCCAGCAGTCGGCCGAGATGATCCCCGATGTCAGAGGGCGGAATGGCTAGGGGGTCATCACGCACAACTATGATCCCGAACACAATTGTGGCCCAACCATTCACCACGTGCCGAGCCTCGAGATCACTTCGCGTAACGAAACGAAACCACCCCCACGAGATGTGGCCCTCGGGTGGGTAAACCTTGACGCATCTGCTTGCGTTGGACGAGGCCGGTGCACCGTCCTTGTCCATCAAGAAGGCCTCGAAGATGGCCTTGACGCCTTTGGACTTGCTCATGAGCTCGAGAAAGATTGTGATGTACTCGCCCTTGTCGGCCTCACTGTACCCACGCGGGTAGCAGTTAACCCTCCATGAGTGTCCACCGACGGAGATGGCATCGGAGTGGACGACGGCGCCGATGGCAATGTCCTTCGTCTCTGAATAGTTAAGTTTGAACGACCCGAAACCAGAGTCCAACATGTTGCCATATGCTGCTCCTTGCATTCTGTCTATAGTACTGCACGTATACCTTGATGAAGCAATCAATTAATTCTGAAAGTAAGATTGACTCTCTGCACTAGATGAGGAAACATGTACCGTGAAATTGGTCGATTCCTATAGGAATCTGCTCTCCGTGTATATTTGACGTCGTCCGTCGAATCGCCGAGTAGCTTTCACAGAATCAGGGTCTCGAACCGCTGCCTCGCCGAGACCAAGAGATGAGTACTCGATTAACCGAAGAAAACATGATATACGCACAAACAAGCCTATATAATTCTCTGATTAAATGTTTTCTGGTTGCACGTGAATACGGATACTTAATGCCCGACTGGAAACGGCAAGGGTTGCAGAGTCCTATGCTACACCTACATATCGGTTGTTCCTTTGTTCATCTCATACACGGGAGAAGGAAACTTCGTACACATCTCTATGCGCAGGTGGGTTCCGTCGTATGATGTGGATAAACCGGCTAGGGCTCGGTTGATCGAGAGTTAGCTTTCGAGGACACATTTGATAGGATGTACACCCCTTGGCTTATATCGGATAAGCAATTTTAGGATCGTTTGGTTGTCTGGTCTCACCCGTGTTGTTGCATGACATGATTCTTAAATCACCTTTGAACCAGGTCTGGAGGTAGCGATGCAGGCAAATATATACAAAGCCCACACAAAAGGGAATCTTGGGATGCAAGCAATGCACATGCAGGCCCACTCTCATTACACTACTCTGCACACTCTCTCTTTAAATCAATACAAATATAGTCCGAATCAAAATAAGTTGTACATGAAAAAGATGTGTGTCGATGATGTGAATCAATTTTGACAATCGGTTTCAAGTTTCGTCAGTCGTAAATCGTTAATTTGATGTATGAAGTTTTAAGTGAATTTTGCTAAATTCATCGCACACGCTCAACCGTTTGAAATTTCCTTTGACGGGTAGGTTCACCTCACCATTCCGCATGATTTTCACGTTGACAGGTTTTCGTTTCGGTGTACATATATGGATAGATAAATGACTCGCTAGTATATTGTAATGTGTACATATGCGTGAGTATAGTTTGGACTACTTTTGCTTAACTTATCGCTTCCATCTTCATGGACGACGATGTGGTGATGATAGGTGAGAAGTGAGAGGTGATAATCCATGGTGGTGGCGGCATGGTGATGTTCATCTTCGTGGTCGGCGATGTGGTGATGCTTGTGACCGGCATGACCGCGGTGTCATGGTGATATTCAACTTCGTTGTCGGCGACATGGTGATGCTTGTGACGGGCATAAACAACGGTGTCATGGTGGTGTTCATCTTCGTGTTCAGTGACGTGGTGATGCGTGTGACTGGCGTGACCTGCGGTGTCATGGTTGTGTTCGGCGACGTCGTCAGCGACATGGTAATGCGTCTGACAGGCGTGAACGGTGGTGTCATGGTGGTGTACATCTTCGTATACGGCGACGTGGTGATGCTTATGGAGGCCGTGACCGGCGGTGTCATGGTTGTGATGGTTATGGTATGTTATAGGCAGTAATCCATGGCGGTAACCATGTATGTGTAGCCAGTGTAGCGGCGACGTTCTTGTTGTGCTACACCGAAAGATTTGTGCTATCATATTCAGCCCAGTCGTGCGCGTAGGTAGTTTAAACCCGCCTTGGCCACCGTCGGCAAGAGTGGCATAGTGATCTTTCAATGCACCGGCGTGGTGCCAGACTTCGTGCCCGCGGCATGAGGCTTTGTGATAGGTGAGGAGGTGAGAGGTAAGGTCACTATGTGGATAATTGGTGAGGGTAAAGTTGGCTCGTATGAAACCAAACAAATTGAGCCATACGTTTCTATTGGGCCAAAATCTTTGGCCCATGCTAGCAAACAATAAACCAAATATGGCCCGTGACCCGTCTGAAACGCACAGGTGCTCACATTTCACTGCGTCAGTGGTCCAAGAAATCGGCTAGGATGCCAAATAGGCTGCCTAATGTATCATTGTTCACTAGTTTATTACTCTGTGGAGGAACATTTACTAGTGGGCCTTTTAAACTAGCCATTTTAAACTAAAGAATAAACACATGCATCGAAAATAGAATTACAATGGGATGGAAAAAATACAATCATGTGAAAAAATAAAATTGAACATTTATATGCAATTACGCGGCCGTGTGTAATCACGTGGCTACGAGGACATGACTACATGTAGATTTAAATTTCACGTATACATGAAGATATATATGATTAAATACATACATATATGTAATTACGCACATGTATGCAATTACGCATATATGTGCAAACGCACATACTCCCTATCTAGAGATACTTTTTAGTGCATAGTTACATCTGTATTTAAAAAAATTGAGCAAGTTATTTTAGGATTTAGGGAGTACAAAAATATCCCAACAGTCTGAATTGTGCATATATGCCCATTTGCACGTCTACATGCAATTGTAATTACACACAAGAAATAAGAAAAATAGGCCACTACAATTACAGAAAGGTTGAAATAAAATGTAATTACATGTAGTCTAACATGGTAGAAAAAAATTTAAAACAACTAGCTGAAAAAGAACCCAAGCAAAATTCAAAAGTACTAAAAGGCTTAACAGCAAAATCCAGCGGTAACAAACCAACAAAAAAAATCAGCGCTAACTATGGCCCAATCCAGCGCTAACAACCTTGGCCCAATCCAGTTCTAATCCTTTGATCCAGCGCTATGCTATTGCTAGGGGTATCACTAGCTAAGAACCAACCTTCGTGTAGGGAAAATTGGACCACCACAGACACGTGGCAGTGCTTCGCGCCCCGCATGCGTATTCGCCCCGCGCACACCATGATTAGTACTAGCGTGTGGACTATGCACACGAGTACAGTTGCGCACAACACACGAGTACAATTGAACACACGAGCGAGTATAAGTACAGTCACGCACACGAGCGGTACAGTCACGAGCAGGTACAGTCAGGCACACGAATAACTACATGTACAGAAGTACACTGACGCACACAATCAGGTGCAGTCACGCACACGAGTAAATACAGGTACAGTCACACACACGAGCAAGTACATTAAATAAGTAAAGGAAAAAAAAACTACACCAAATACACTTAAAATAGAAGTACTTATCAGTTGAAACATGAGTACGAGTACAATCATACTACTATTGGAAGTACAGGAAAAAAAATATCTCGAAACCTATCAACATAGATCTAATTTTGAAGATCTCAACGTGAGGATCTCAAAAGTGTAAACGGCTCGTAATTTGGACTTACAGTTCTCAAGATATTTCATTTTGACAAAACGAATCTAGAAAAAAAGGAAAAACTGACACAACCCGATTTGGTACCGCTCGCGCAGCCCGCACCGAAACAGTGCTTTACCCCTAGATGTCCAGTCAACTGCTGCGGAATGCTCTGAGCAGTTTCGGTTCTTATATATCCGTAGTTGGGCTCCCTTGTCTTCTCTTTCCTCCCTCATCACCACGTTGCTTCCTCTTGCGACACGTGGCGAGCAGAAAGATACTTGTCACGTGCAGAGTGAGTTGCTTTCTCTTCGCGAAGCCCTTTCTCTAACGATTTTGTATTGCTAGTTCTCGATCAGCCGAGCACTAGCGGATAAATCTCTATATTTGAAATATCGTAACTCTTTTTTTGCAGGACAAATTAAATTTCATAACTATATATAGGTACATATAAGTCTTTGATGTTTGTTTTCTATCTGAATTACGAAATTAATTATTAAGATCCAGCATAAGATATATTTTTATAATATATTTATTGAGTATATCAACCATTTATATTCTCTTCTGTATATTTGATCAAATTTCATAAATTTTGACTTTTAGTTAAACTTATATACGACAGGTATTTTGGAATGAATCCAGTACATAATAATAATTTTTTAATGATTGAGGTGAAAACAACCTCGCTTTGTTCATATCTTCCCAAATATGAACAATTCTCGATGAAAGGTGGACAACGCATATTAGGGTGGCCAAGTTGTTAGCAAGCTGGGACGTATGCACACCTCACTAACTTTGGATATTATTTTGTACTCCCTAAATTTGGTGAAAAATCAAAGTTACTAAGTTTGATCCAGTACATAGGTGGGAATACCAATTGAATAATTATAAAAGTATGTCTTATGGTGGATCTATAGATACTGATTTGGTATTATAGTTCTTATTATTTTTTCATGTATACTTGATCAAACTTATAGCATTGTTTTTTTTACTAAATTTATATGCCATGCAATTCAGAATGGAGAGAGTAGCATCCGAATTGTATGAAGATTCTCGTAGAAATCACAAGTGTAATGGAGTACAAAACAAGACGTAAATATATGTGACTAAAAATCATAAGAAATATTATTTTTTCCTCCCAGCAGGTAAAACATATGAGTGTTAAAAAAGCTTACCGCTCAACATAACTTTACCATTGCAGTGTTCAGATTTTCTTATAAAATCTTAGATACATTGAGATATCACTAGTGCTAAAGATACATGGCGTCTGGTATCTTGGTATTTCCAACAATTAATCCATTTATATATCACCAGTACTAAAGCTATTTGTCTACCAAAACGTCTTTTATTTTGGAATAGGGGAAGAACTAAGAAAATGCCTTTACCGCGGGCGGTTTGTGTTGTGCAACTCCCTGTTAAACATTCTGCATTCTGCAGTAGTGAGCGGTGGATGCTAATTAGGGTAATGTAGATGGTTACATTTCTCGGCCGCTTGTGTGTCTTCATTCAGGGCCCATATTTCGTGAAGTGCTGTGCGTAACTCACCACATCTCCCACAGACCCACACGAGGTCGCAATCTCTTCCGATCGTCACTTCAACCACAATCCATGATGCCTCCGTTGCATCTCCTCTCACGAGCTGGTATGACGAGGCAAGAAGGGCCACTGATGACTCGGCTCGAGCCACCGACCACCCTTAGCGCATAACGGAGGAAGCTGAAAGTTCTCGATCGAGCCGATACCCCCTACGACTGCACGGAGGAGGAGATCCACCTTTGTCACACCCGTCGCCTGTTGTGGGTATACTTCATGAGTGTACCATCGACAGTGCCTAGATCCGGCAAGCCCGGGTGGCCCACAGACGGTGATGAGGCATGTGGCCCATCGGACGGCCCAGTTGCTGTTGATCATGAAGGGAGAAGTCCAGCCCAGGATCAGTAAGCCGGATCCGTACCGACATAGGAGTAACCCGGATCCATGGAGGCCCGTGAGGGACCCGGATCCAGTACGACGTATATGGAAGGCGGATCCGTGACGTGCACGGCAAGATATTGTACCGTAGTTAGGCTATCTGTAATCCGGCTAGGACTCTCCATGTAAACCCTAGATCCGTGCGCCTTTATAAGCCGGATCCCGGGAGCCCTAGAGGCACAACCACAACTCATTGTAACAACGCGAAAGCGCCCGGATAATTCCGGACAAGCAGCAGTAGGCCCCGTCTTCGTGCGGGTGTTCCGAAGCTGGGTAACTCGCGTACCACCGTCCCGTGTGCACTCCGCCCCTATGGCCCCTACTTCTTCTCCCCTCGTGAGGATCCCTCCTCCGAGGTACCGTCGATTAGGCAACGACGGCTGGCGCCCACCGTGGGGCCTCGCGGCGTCCGGAGGCCGGAACCGGGAGGGTTCCGCCATGGGAAGCTACGACGACACCATCGCCGTGGGGCGTGTCCTTTACGCCGGAAGTCCGCCGATCGTCCCTCCGGATGAGTGTTGGATTCCGGCTAAAACCGACCCCGTCAAGCTCTCCATCGTCCCGCTTGGCGGCATACACATCTTCATCGGGGAAACCGTCGATTCCGACGGAAACCCACCGGTAAGTAGCGCCGACGCGACCGCCGCCGAGCAGGACGCGAGCCGCGAAGATCCGATTCGAGACGCCGGAACTTCCTAGCGAAGATTCCGCCTTAGATCCGGAAAAATCAAAACCCACCCAATCCGCCCCCGAGCGAGGAGATAACGGTGGAAGACCACGTGCGGATCCGCCCGGGTCTCCCAGTGTGTTAGAGAAGCAAAGGTGTCACTTCGTACACTTCTTGGCCCATACCGCCGGAACCGCCCCTCAAGTAGCCGGAGCTGGTCCCGAGCGGAGTCGAGGCCCCGGAAAACAACGCTGCTCCGGATCGGCAAGAGGCTGTCGGAGAAAGCGAAACTCCGGTTGAAGAGTCAATTCTGGGAAATCTAAGCCCAATCTCCGGAGACACGCAGTCCATGGATACTGCAGAGTTTGATCGAAAGGTGATGGAACTCGGATACGGTGAACAGCCTGAAGTCGACTCCGTTCCGCCAAAACAGGTACTTGCAACTGTAGCAGCGCTCGGAGAAGACGGATCAGAAGCGGCAGACACTCAATCCGACCCCCAGCCATCTCACCATGGATCTCCGATGTCGCGGGAACGGCCCCGTAGGGATCCCTCCTCGGAGAGCCTCCTGTCGCCTGAAGAGATAGTTGCACAAGCACGCATGGATTTGGTCGCAAAGTCAGACGTCCTCAACAAGCCAATAACTCCTGGCGATGCCGCAGATCCGGAGGCTTTAGAGGCCACCAGAAAGGAGATGCCGGCCACAGCCAAAAGTTTGCCAATACCGCAGCTGCTATATTGGATGAGAGGGAAGAAGCTGCACTGATCATGGATCGTTTTGAAAGACAGGATCGCGAAGTCACCGCAACACTCGAGCAAGTCAAGAGTATGAGAGCGGAGTGGGAGGTGAAAATGACCTACGCACAGGCGGAGGCTGATAGAATCGTCAGAGAAGCAATCCCTCCCCGCAGGATCAACTTCGCAACCCCCGCCGAACAGCAGCCGCTCGCCACCCCAAAGGATAATTTGGCAAGAGCTGCAGAAATTCTGAAGAAAAGTGACGAGGAGGTTGACATCAACTACCTGCGCACGCTCGTCGCTTCAGCGGTTAAACAAGCGAGCAAGGCAGATACTTCGCGCAAGTTGGAATCCAACCCGGAGCATTGCGTCTCCACCGCGCGGAAGGACGCCCGCAACGATCGCCATCGAGATGACGAGTCGCGAACCGGATCCTCGGAACGCGAAGGAGAGCCGGGGAACACCCAAATCCAATCCCCGTACCATCAAAGACGCCACCGTCAGATCCGAGAAAGGGAAAGGACGCAATGTACTCTGGACGAGACAAGTACCGCAACGCCTCTCCTCCGCCTAATGGTTACCCGCGTCCCCCTCGTCGCCATAGTCCAGCCGGAAACACCAGGCCTCAAGGGCATGGTGGAATTATTATCCGCGACATCGTGATGCCTTCCGGAAACCGGAACAGGGAGCGCACGCCGGAGCCTCGCCGGAATCAGAACAATGATCGTGAGCCCGAGCCTAGGAGGAGCCGGAATGAGGAGCGTGACCCGGAGCCCCGCCGGAGCCGGAACGACGAGGGCAGCCACAGGAGCCGGAGCCAGCACCGGGAGGGCCGGGGAGAATCTGCAGGCGGAAGCAGAAGGTCGGATCGGCCCCCTCGCAGGTCTCCCTCACCACCACCTAGCGGTGGCGGCGGAGGTGGAGGCGGAGGCGGTGGCCGGAGATCTCGCTCTCGCTCAAAGTCCCCCCGACACGGCTCGCGCGACGCGCGGGAACGCCTCAACGAATACAGAACCGACTACATCGGACCAAAGTGCTTTGGCAGGATGATTCGAGAGGAACCAAAGCCAAGGAGCTCCCTCAAGTTACCCGGAAACTTGAAGCATTATGATGGCACCGAAAGGCCGGATACCCGGATTGAGGATTACTACAATGCGAGTAACCTTCGCCGGAGGAACCCCTAACATCGTCCGCCGCATGCTCCAGCTTGTACCTTGTAGGACCAGCCCGGATCCGGCTCAGCCGACCTCGAGAAAAACTCCATCTTTTGTCTGGTTCGACCCGAAGACCGCTTTGAGAAACACTTCGGGGGCACCTACAAAAGACCTGCCACAGCAAGCGACTCTACAAGCTTGTATCCGAAGAAGGGAGAAACCTCAAGAAACTTCCTCACACGATGGTTGGCATGCAGGAACGAGTGCGAAAACGTCGATCACACCACCGCCATGTACGCCTTTATTGGTGGACTGCAGAGAGGAGGATTGCCGAGGCATAAGCTTACATGTTTGGCTAACGCCAACAAACTGACTTTGGATGAGATGATCTCCATTGCCGGTGATCACACTCGCCGCCGATGACGACGCAGGCGGTGATATCGCAGCTACAGCAATCCCCCGCACCAGGCAAAAGAAGAACCGTGATAACGGTAACAACAGCGGCCACAAGCGCAAAAACCCTGATGACCAGAAGAGTGGCGGATCCGAGATGGTCGCCATGGCGTTCCAACGCGGAGGGTCAGGAGGCGGAAGAGGACGCGGCCGTGGAGGCGGAGCCGGCAGGGGTCAGCAGCATGGCACTGAGGTCACCGCTGGCGGATCCCGCGCCCCGCAAACCTACGAGGAGTACAGAGACATGCCCTGCCTGGCCCACTTGGATCCGGCTACAGGGAAGTCCACTCACACCAACCGCAACTGCAAGTGGGTCAACGACCTCAAGAACGACCCGGAGGCAGGATACAAGCGAGCCCGGAAGCACCGCCCACGCGGCAAAGGAGGCAAGGGCAAGAACAAGGACAAGGAGGAGGACGAGTTCCGAGGCGATGGACGAGGATGATAACTCGCCGGATCCCAAAGCCGGATCCGCAGGAAAATCCAACCCCTTCGAGAAAAAGAGCGTGGGGGCTTACCACACCTTCCTCGGAACCCCCACGATCCGTGCTACAAAATCAGCTACCCGGATCCCGAACGCCACGGCTCCGGCCGTGCCGCGTATGTCGGGTGGTCGGAAGTTCCGTGCACATTTGACGTGGAAGATCATCCCGCCATTGTGCCAAAAGAATATTACGCCTTGGTTGTGAGTCCCCGCATAGACGGGTATGACTTCTCCAAGTGCCTCATGGATGGCGGGGCCAGCTTGAACATCATGTACCCGGAGACTCGGAGCGGATGAACCTCACCAAGGAACAGCTCAAACACAACGACCACCGAGTTTCACGGCGTGGTTCCGGGTAAGAAGGCAAACTCCCGCGGCAGCATCACGCTTCCCGTGGCTTTCGGCGATGTTCATAATTTCCGCGAAAAAAAATCACGTTTGAAGTGGTGCCCTTCAAGAGCTCCTACCACGTCATCTTCGGCAGGCCCACCTACCACAAGTTCCACGCAAGAGCGTGCTATATTTACAACAAGCTCAAGATGCCGGGTCCTAATGGTATGATCACCATAACCGGAGACTACAAGAAGGCTCATGAGTGCGAGTTGGGCGAAGCCGCCTTCGCGAGTCCGTCATATCCGGAGAAGAGCCGAAAGGCTACGGGGCCGCGGTGGATCCGACCGAGATGCAAACCACCAAGAAGCAGATCTCCGAACGTAAAAACTCCTTCGGGGCCGCGATTGAGACCAAGAAAGTCAGCCTTCAAGGAAGATGACCCTAGCAAGCAAGTCTCGATCGGAGCCAACATGGACCCCAAATAGGAAAGCGCGCTCGTCGAGTTCCTCCGCGCTAACATGGATATCTTCGCATGGCAACCTTCTGACATGTCCGGAGTACCTAGGGAACTCGCCGAGCACTACCTCAACATAAATCCAGGGGCTAAACCGGTGAAGCAAGCTATGCGACGCTTTGGAGATAAGAAGCGCCGCGCCATAGGAATGGAATTAGCAAAGTTACTAGAAGCAGGTTTTGTAATAGAAGTTATCCACACCGATTGGGTCGCGAATCCCGTCCTTGTACCCAAAAAGAACACCGAAATACTAAGAATGTGCATCGATTACTCGGCTTGAACAAACATTGCCCGAAGGATCCGTTTCCCCGCCGCGCATTGACCAAGTCATTGATTCGACGGCGGGGGCGGAACTTCTGTGTTTTCTTGATGCGTATTCCGGGTATCATCAGATCCGGATGAAGGAATCCGACCAAAAGGAGACTTCATTCATTACCCCATTTGGCACTTACTGCTATGTTACTATGCCTTTTGGTTTGAAAAACGCAGGTGCCACCTACCAACGTACGATGCAGCGATGCCTGAAGGACCAAATTGGCCGGAACGTGCACGCCTACGTCGACGACATCGCGGTCATGACCCGGAAAGGATCCGACTTGATCGGCGACCTCACGAAAACCTTTGAGAATCTCCGCCGGTACAAGATGATGTTGAATCCGCCGAAGTGCGTCTTTGGCGTGCCAGACTGGAAAACTCCTTGGCTTCATAGTCTCTCACGGAGGCATTGAGGTTAACCCGGAAAAGATCAAGGCAATCCTGTGTATCAAACAGCCAACTTGTCTCAAAGATGTGCAACGACTAACCGGTTGTGTCGCAGCAATCGATAGGTTTGTTAGCCGTCTTGGCGAGAAGGCGCTACCTGCGTACAAGTTGCTGAAGAAAACGGACAAATTTGTCCGGGACGACGCAGCTGACGCAGCCTCTTCGAGGGTTGAAGGAAATACTTACCTCCCCACCTATCCCGGCAGCCCCAGCGAGTCGAGCCAATGCTCCTTTATCCGGCGGCTACCAACAAAGTCATCGGCCTCGTCATCGTGGTGGAGCGAAAGGAGGAAGGTCATGAATATGACGTCCAAAGACCTGTCTACTACATCAGCGAGGTGCTGACGGAGTCAAAGCAAAGATACCCTCACTTTCAGAAGCTAGCTTATGGAGTGTTCCTAGGCAGCCGGAAGCTGAGGCACTACTTCCAAGAGCACCCAGTAACAGTTGTGAGCAAAGCTCCGCTGTCAACAATTCTCAACAACGCTGACGCAACAGGACGAACGGCTAAATGGGGCATCGAATTATCCGCCTTCGACATCGCTTACAAGCCAAGGACCGCGGTAAAATCCCAAGTCTTGGCAGATTTCGTTGCAGATTGGACGAAGCTCCGGATGCAAGTCCGGAGCCGGAACCGAAACATGGGTCATGCACTTCGACGGATCCAAGCAGCATCAAGGCTCAGGAGCCGGAGTCACCCTGAAGTCCCCTACCGGAGAAGAACTGCAGTATGTTCTGCAGATCCACTTCTAAGCTACAAATAACATGGCGGAATACGAGGCTCTACTACACGGACTGCGCATCGCTAAGGAAATAGGGATCAAGCACATCATTTGTTGCGGAGATTCCGACCTGGTGGCACAGCAAGTAGCCGGAACCCGGAACGCCGGAAATTCCGTCATGGCGGCCTACGGAGACGAAGTTGACGAGATCGCCAAGAGCTTCCTCGGATACGAAGTCAAGTACGTCGAAGAGACGACAATACAGCGGCGGACATGCTATCCAAGCTCGGATCCGGCAGAAAGCCAATTCCGCCCGGAATTTACCTAGAGCATCTCCGGATACCCTCGGTGAAGGGCGCTAACCCGGAAAATCCGAGAGGTGGCGGTGTCTCCGGCCAAAGAGGTATTGGCTACCATTCCGGCTTGGACACGCCCTTTCCCGGACTACCTCATCGATCAGAAGTTGCCGGAGGACGAGGTCCTCGCGCGCCAGATCATCAGACGAGCACGATCCTACACAATTGTCGATGGTCAGCTCTACAAACGAAGCGCAACAGGGGTATTTCTCAAATGCGTCTCCAATCAAGACGGCATTGAAATCCTCAGAGAGATCCATGCAGGGGACTGCGGGCATCATGCCGCTCCCAGGTCACTCGTTGCAAAAGCTTTTCGGCTAGGCTTTTATTGGCTCACAGCTAAAGAAGATGCTGATAAGATAGTCAAGACCTGTCGAGGTTGTCAGTACTACGCTACTCAACCAAACGCTCCAGCCCAAGAGCAGAAGACCATACCTATCACCTGGCCATTTGCGGTCTGGGGGCTCGATATGGTTGGTAAGTTAAAACGATCATCTCCTGGTGGTTGTGAATACCTCCTGGTCGCCGTTGACAAGTTCAGCAAGTGGATCGAGGCCAAGCCGGTGAGAAAAGCCGACGGTGCTACGGCACTAAAATTTGTCATCAGCCTCGTAATGAGATTCGGCATCCCACACAAGCATAATCACGGATAATGGCACAAACTTCGCTCGAGGAGAATTGAAGGATTATTGTGAGACAATGGGGATTCGATTGGACCTTGCATCTGTGGCTCACCCACAATCCAATAGTCAAGTTGAAAGAGCTAACGGTCTAATATTATCGGAATCAAGCCACGCCTTGAAGAACCGGCTGCGACGAGCAGACTGGAGCTTGGGCCGACGAACTAGACGCTCGTCTTGTGGAGTTTGCGAACTACCCCTAACGAGGTCAACGGGGTTTACCCTTTCTTCCTGGTATACGGATCCGAAGCCGTGATTCCCTCCGACATCATCCATGATTCACCGCGAGTTTCCGCCTATAACGAAGAAACAGCTGACGAGGCCAGACAGCTATCTGTGGACCTGATCGAGGAAGCTCGGAACCTAGCTGATCAGCGCTCCGCCATCTACCAGCAGAAACTCCGAAGCTATCACAGTCGTCGAGTTCGGAAACGCTCCTTCATGGCCGGAGACCTGGTCCTCCGCCTTCGACAGGTGAAAGACCATAAGCTGCAATCTCCATGGGAAGGACCCTTTGTCGTTAGCAAAGTGCTTCATAACGGATCGTACTACCTTGTCGATTTCCGCGAGCTAAGGGATAGACCTGCTAATTGGCGCCGGAAACGCAAGCGTGAGGATCCGGATGACATCTACGATGAAACAGATCGCCCTTGGAATATAGCACAGCTACGTCCTTTCTACACTTAGCATATTTTTTCGAGTTACAAACTGCGTAATAGTTATACATGATCAATGAAATAAAGCTTATGGTTCACTCTTTGAGTCTTTTACCTCCTTTACTTGTTCATTTTAGATCGTGTATGTTTTTTCCGACTAAAACCGCAGAGCTGGATGTTTTCCGCCTAGGCGTGTATAAAAGTTGTGATTTCTAAAATCGTCCTTTAGGACGTAAGCTTAAGTTTTCTCGATTAAGTTGTTATCTGTTGCGAACTCGTGGATTCCTAGTAGCGATTTCCGGCACCTATGCCTGGGGGCTTGTTTCCGCGGTTATGGACGGATTGCCATTGGGCTTCGTCGCCGCTGGCGAGCATCTCCGGCTAAGGTTTTTCGGCTCGTGGAAGGTCAAGCGGGCAAGCCGGAAAATAACGAGATCAGCACTTGCTTTCCGACATAAAACGAAACATGCACATAATATTAAACGGATAGCAGGATAAGTGTTTCCGCCCCATGCATAATCGTTTCGTTCCTAGCTACTTAAAAATTTAAAGTCTTATTACAAACCCTCGCCGGGGCCAAAATGATGCAACTTGTTTCATTGTTTCAAACAGAACTCTACTCGGAGTCCTCCTCTTCAGATTGCTGGTAGCTGGAGCCGTCGTCACTGTCACCAGATCCGGCTTCAGAGTCGTTTCCAGAGTTTCCTCCGGAATGCTCGCTGCTGGACCCGGATCCTTCCCCATAAAACTCTGGCTCGCTTGCTCCTTCCTCTGCATCGGAAAAACCTTCGGGCAGGTTGTGCTTGTTGTACCAGAACGAGTGATCCACTCGCCTGACAAACAGCTCTTCATAGCCTTCAGGCTCCGCGAGGAGGGCGCTCATGTCGGAACTCTCGGGGCTCCGCGTGCAACTTGCGCCAGGTTAAGTGAGGGGAAGAAAGCCTTGCAGGTGGCCGGGACCAAGGAGGCGGCTCCGCGCGCCGAAGACTTCGCGCGTCCTTGATGAACTCCGGCACTTGTCGCATAAGAATTGTCATCGTATCGATGACTGAGGTTTTGGCCTTCTTTAGCGACAGAGCCGTGGCGATTCCGCGACAGGCTCCAAACAGCGCATCAACTGAGTTCCGCACTTCCTCGTATGCTTCCGTCCTCGTCAGGTTTGAATCTTTTGTCCACTCAAAGCCAAGGCTTGCTGTGGAAGAAAGAGGTTCAGTTCCGTCACAGAAAACATACGAGGTGGTTGGAGCAACGACGCGGAAAAATGCTTACGGAAGATAAGTTTGTCAATGGTTTCCGCCTCCGCTTCCAGAGCTTTATTCTTAGCAATTGTGGAGATCACGCGGCCTTGGCTCTTCTCCAGCTTGTCAATCAGCTCCGCCTTCTCGCGGGTATGCTTCTCGGAGAGCTCCCTCCTCGCTTCAGTCTCTTTGCTTGAGGATTCTTTCATAAAGTTTTGGAGGGACTCGTTCTCCGCCTCAAGCACCTTGACCTTGGCGGAAAGCTCATCAAGCGAGGAGCGCTTAGCGCTTTCTTCGAAGGCGTACAAGTTGCACATATTATGTATCATGAACTATGACAAGCACAAAAAGAGAAAGACCCGGATCTCGTACCTTTCGGGCGGGTCTCCGAAGCAGCTGGATAGCCTTTTGGCTATTTTCCGCGTTCCGGCGCAGCCCCTCGATCTCCGCGATCTGCTCAAGCACATGGATGCGCAAATCTTCGTGCAATTTCCGTGTGGTCCGTCGACAGCAGGGAGTTAGCCGGATATTTAAAATCTTGGGGGCTAGCGAGGAATTCAGATGAGATATAAAAATTTTAAATTTCCGTCTAAAGTACATTCTGGGAAAGCATCGGATAATACACGTTACACGGAACTATATCACCCAATGCTTGGGGGCTAGTACTACCTGCCGCACTTCCCTGTGCTTGGCGAAAAAAATCCTTCAAGTCTTTCTCCAGTTCCGCGAGATCTCGCGTCTCCTCGTCCGGCTTCCCCCATACCTTGTTCAGCATCTCGAAACCTCCGCGTGACGCTGTGCAAGGGTAAGTTTTTGGATGGACGGAGTTGGCTCGAGGCTGACTCGGGTCGCATTGGTAACTTGGAGGAGCTTGACCTTTTGCTCTTGTTCTTCATTAGTAGGTCCCGCAAAAGCGGAACTTGGTTGATCTGGTGGAGGAATGGGTGTGGAGGTCCCCTGGGCGGAGTCGCCATGGTGGGCAGGGTCTTCAGGAAGATCATCAAGGTCAATGATGTCCTTCGGATCCGGCTTGCTGGCAGATGAAGCCTTGGGCGGAACTTCCACCTCAGGAGTAATGGGGAAAGAAGCCGGAGATGGTTTGGCCTTCTTCTTGATGACCCTTGGGGCCTTGGGAGGCTGGCTTCCGGAACTTCAGGAAAAACATAAAAGCATAAGTACGAGTTTGAGCGAGAAAACCGTAACTTGGATCTCGGAAGTAAACGCTTACCCGAAGGCTTGAAAAAGTGCCGGATGGCAGGCTGCCCCTTGTTGCTGGTATTGATCAGCGCGAGGCGCTTCTTTTCCGCCTCAGCTTTCCGAGTAGCCGCGATGCCGAGTGTTTCGCGGGGGCGTTTCGCGGGGGGCTGGAAGGGGCTGGCCTTTTCCTCTTCGCAGGGCGGCTGGCTTCAGGAGCTTCCGCCTCCGATGCGGCTTCTGGATCCGGGTTACCGGTGGATGGGACTCGGAGGAGATTTCCGAGTTCATTCTCCTCAAGCGCCTCAAGCTAATGCAAAGATAAATACTTAGACAAAGTTTGAAGAAAAACAATAAACCAAGTCCAGATGGCGTACCGCGGTTCCGGATCCCTCCGTGTGGATGTCTTTGTTGCATACGTGAACATGGAGTTCACGTGGGATTTTGAGGAGGAGTCGGATCCTCTTATCAATAGCGTCGGCGGACAAATTATCTTTTGTGGCGCGCATCGGATCTTCGCGCCCTGTGTATTCAAACATCAGGCGGTCCCTGTGTTGGAGCGGCTGGATCCGCTTGGTAAACCAGGAGAGGGTTAAATCCTTCCCCGTGAGCCCCTCCTCCGTGAGCTTGCAGATCCGCCTAACTGCGCGGTTTAGCTGAGGCGAGTCGGAGAGGTGGGGGCACTGTGTCCATGCCGGAGTTTCATTGGCGGGGCTGTTCTTGAATGTTGGAAGTATTTTGTCGCTCGCCGGGTCGGAGACGTCCTTCAGGTAGAAGAAACCTCCGGACCAATACCTCGCGGATTCATGGCGATCGGTGTGGGGGTAGACACGACCCGGGCGGAGGAGGAAAGTGATGGATCCGCAAGTTGGCAACTCGGAAGTTTGGCGGATTTTCTCTTTTTTGACAGTAAAGAAGTATTGGAACAGGGGAAGCTCTGGAGTTACCCGGAGGTGGCCTTCGCAGAGAGCGACGTGGTTGCTGATGGCGAGCACGCTATTCGGAGATATGTTGTGGGGTTGGAGTCCATACGTCTTCAGAATCTCCCGGAAGAAATCCGAAGGCGGGAATGAAAATCCACGCTCCACCAGTGCCTTCGTCAGCACCATCTCGTCGTCCCTTGGAGCCGGAGCTGGTTCATCTGGAACTGACCTCCAGCTTCCGGGTTGCAGGAAGCCTTCCGACTCGAGATTCTTCAATTCCATCTCGGTGGTGGTGCAGGGCCACCACTTCCCCTTAGCTTCGGAGTCGCGCTTCCGAGCTTTTGATTTTTTGGCAGCCTCTTCTGTTTGCTGCTCCGACTGGCCCGCCCGGAGGTTTTCTCCGGGTGAGCGGAGGTCCCTCAGTCTCCTTGCCGGAATCCTTTGAAGGATCCAGCCTGACGGGAACAAAGGGAGGAGGGGCGGAGGAGATTGGCGTTGCCATTATCGGTTCCGAGCTTGGAGGCGGAGTCGTTGAAGACATCTGAAGAAAAAGGTTGGCGGAAACTTTTCTTAGTCGGATCTCACATCGTCTTCCCCAAGTTCATCCCTACCAACTACGGCGCGAAAGTGGAGCTCGAAGGTTTACCGTAATGGCGTGCGGCGGTCGAAGTTGCGGTGGCTCGCCGGAGTTATGAACACGAAGAACACCACGGTGGCGGGTTCGCTCCGGTGATGCTCCGGTGACTTTCCGGCAGATTCCGGCACGGCGGAGGAGGAGCTCTCGGGCGGCGCTCGGCGGAGAGGTGAGAAGGGGGTGAATGAGGGGTAAAGGGGTCGACGGCTGATATTTATAGGCTAAGGGATAAGATTCGTGTTCCGCATCCTGTGGTCGGAACGCAAGCGTCGCGCCGTTGGATGCGTGACACGTGTCCCAAACCCTAGCAGTAAAAATGGCTAGAGATAAGTTACCGCGCGAATCGCGCAGAAATGGCGCCAGAATTGGCGGAATCGTTTGAGTCTTTTAAGATTCCGGGTAATTGCGTGATAAGTTGGCTCTCGTTCGCGAGCAGGGAGTAATCCGGAAATATTCTTTGGAATGTCGATGGATGAAGTCCCGCAGGATGAGAGCATTTTCCGGCTGTAAGTTGGAAAAGGAAGAAAATGCAAAGTTGGAGCTCTTCAAGTTTCTCCGTGTTGCCGATGATGCCGGAACCTAAGGAACAAGCATGGCGGAAACAGACAGGTGAAACTCGGAGAAATCGGGGCTACTCGTTGTGGGTATACTTCATGGGTGTACCATCGACAGGTGCCTAGATCCGGCAAGCCCGGGTGGCCCACGGACGGTGATGAGGCATGTGGCCCATCGGGCGGCCCGCTTGCTCGTTGATCATGAAGGGAGAAGTCCAGCCCAGGATCGGTAAGCCGGATCCGTACCGACATAGGAGTAACCGGATCCATGGAGGCCCGTGAGGGACCCGGATCCAGCACGACGTATATGGAAGGCGGATCCGTGACGTGCACGGCAAGATATTGTACCGTAGTTAGGCTATCTGTAATCCGGCTAGGACTCTCCATGTAAACCCTAGATCCGTGCGCCTTTATAAGCCGGATCCCGGCTAGAGGCACAACCACAACTCATTGTAACAACGCGAAAGCGCCCAGATAATTCCAGACAAGCAGCAGTAGGCCCTGTCTTCGTGCAGGTGTTCCGAAGCTGGGTAACTCGCGTACCACCGTCCCGTGTGCACTCCGCCCTATGGCCCCTACTTCTTCTCCCCCTCGTGAGGATCCCTCCTCCGAGGTACCGTCAATTAGGCAACGACACCGCCGAACCGCATAACCTCGCAACAGCCCATTATAAGTTACTAGTAAGCGTGACCGTGTAACACACGTTTAAAAAATACAAACACATATCATTTAAATATTATTATTATTAATTGAATTAATTATATTGTAGTTTTGTTCATGGAGCCACTTAAATATGTCGCATGACCCAAGGGTGTAACCGATTGCTTCGGACGCGCACTATATAAGGAAAAATTCCCGAAGCACGAAACCAGGTACAGAATGGACAATGCCATCCTGAAAGAGATTTTTTTTTATCAAAGTACATCGCACATGAATAATCTAGTCATCATCAACCACGGCATAAAAAAGTACCATGGTATCATCAAGGAAATACATATTAGTAACGTTACACAGAATATTTCTCATAAAATTTAACATCCACAAATCACACGAGGATCCACATGGTTACATAATTTAGCGATTATTTTAGTATAATTAAGTGAAAACATCTACAGTATAAAGATATTATTATAATAGTTTTGATTATAATTCAAAGGCGAAGAGGATTTTAAAAATATTAATATAATCTCAAGGTTAGCTAGACCAAAAGAAAACTCCTAATGTTTATTTTTGCCGAAATAAAACAGAAGAGATATTCAATCCTGGCTTATTCCCAAAAGGTTGAAATTTACGTCTGGTTAAAATAGTGGGCTATAGCTTATAGCGGCGGCGATTTTTGAAGCTATAAAAGGCTATAGCCGAACCATAGTGAGCTAAAACCATATAGCCGATTTGCTAAGTAATAGGAAACAAATTCAATATTTCGGCAATAATTCACATATGCACAACACAGTAATATAATCACATAAGAGATGCACACAACCAAACATAGTTCACATATAGTTCTATTCAAAACATAGTTCACAGATAGTAAGGACCATAGTTATGTCCAAATATTACAACAACATTAAGTAGCAGCAATTCATGACATAATGGTATCCATAAATTAGGCCGATCTGAAAATTTTCGGTCAATTTTTTGGGCCAGTGTAGCGGGAAAATAGTCGCTATTGGGCTAAATAGGGTCTAAATAGAAGTTGAGATATAGCCAGTCTATTAGAGGCTATTTCCATTTAACCTTTAAAGTCTCTAGACGTAGCCGCAGGGCTCCCGAAAGGCTTTAGCCGGGATATTTTGAATAGAGAAATTTGCACTAAGGATATGTAAAATTTGTGAAAAGATCAATTACAAGTGGGGAAGATAAAGAAGAAGTACCTAAGTCTAGGTGATGTCGCCCACCGCTAACGGGCTGGAATCGAACATGTTCTTACACCACCACTTTCACTCTTCTCTCTCCCAGAGCCGCATGGAGCTTCCCCTCCACTGCCTCCCTGCCGACGACGCGTGTACCATCGTCCGCTCCCCTGCCTTCAGCAGAGGGCGAGAGGGCTGTTGCCTCCCACGCAGCTGGCGCGAGGACCTCCGCTATCCCAGCCTTCCTGCCGCTGCGGCAAGTTCCGGCTCCTCCATCTTCTGCCTCATGCCGCCATTTCCTCACGCCGACGGAGGCGGAGACGCGGGCCTCGTGTCCACCGGATTCTCGGCCACGACCACCGCGCGGGTGCTGGAGAGCCCCACATCACTAGAAAACAATTTGTCCGTGTGCATAATTCATAAAAGTACGGCGTGGCTATAAACTTGAGCACTATTGTTGAACCGGTGTAGCATTTCAGGAGTTAGAAGTGGGGCTATGCTGGAAGTAGAATTAAACTACTCCTACTTAGGAAAAATTATGTATGCCTGATCCATGTAGGTGCATCTTTATATGCAGTACACAACTTTTGTACCTTTCAATAATTATATATGATGTTTTAGGTTGATGTTACATACCTTTGGACTCATTGTCCACACTTAACAAAGATTTTCCATCTAATAATTGCGATGAATCAGTTATAGTAGTCATCATAGATGGCCCACTTTGCTGAACAATTGGATCCATACCTACAATTACATTCTCGATGAAAAAGGTCAGAATTCCATATATAATTTTGCATTACAGAAACATATTAGAACACATTACCTCCTGCAGGTGCTTCGTACTGCTGTTGGTGACATCGAGTTGACCAGTAGTTTGAGAATGACATAAGGTGTTTTCAGCAATCCCTGGGTCTGTTGGCTGCTTTTTAAACTCCTGCTTGGCGCCGGCGATTTGAAATCTTGTCTTTATTTTTTGCATACCTCTCTCTATCTCTCTGCATTTTGACTTCCTTAGGATCTGCAGCTGGGTAATTGCTCTGGGTTTTTACATTTCTCACAATGCTGTTGTATAAATGACATATTTAGGTTCATGTTACTTACCTTGTACTTTCCTGTATTTTTTTTGAACAGGGTACTTTCCTGTTAGTTATGTCCTGAAATGGATGATGGCTAGAAGATGACATTATGATCCGTGCTTCCTCTGTCCATCAAAATTAACTATCAATTTCTTGAACAATTAAGGCTCTGGTTTAAATTATATCCAGAAAATATTGACCATGGAAAACCCAGAATTAGCACTAATACGAAAATACATGATACATAAGAAAATAGACGGCATTGTTGGCAGGAACCGTTTACGTGTGCCAGAATTGATTTGCTATTAACTCTATTCAGTTTTTTACAATTGAAGTACATTTTTGTTCTTGATTGGAGCATCTTATGCAAAGCTTTCTTCCTCATGTGATTTTTCACCCAGGTTAGCTAAAAACTCTTGTAGCTTACGTTCGTACTATTTGGTCTGAGGTTGCCTTCTTCAGGCAGATATTCACATCAGTCAGCAAGGTGGACTACCTCACCTTGCAAATGAGCTTCATCAATGTACTAACCAATCATCTACTCTCTGCCATTACTACTACCATTCTAACATTATCATCATTATCATGTTTACTTATGTTGAGGTTGCGAGGCAGCAGCGATATGAATTCATCCGCTCTTCCCTCTATTTAGATCTTACAATTCAAACCCATTTTTTACATTCACACTTAAGCTAGAATATCATATATCTGTTTTTTTATGTCGAGGTTGCCGAGCATGAGTGATATGAATTCATCTAATGTTCCCTCCTATTTAGATTTTAGAGCTTCGCTATCTGCGACAACGTATGGTAGAAAGATAGAAAGAAAATAGATGGCAGTGTGTGCACTTCTGAAAACAAACCTTTGATTTTGCAGACTTGTCAATTCAAAAGAGAAGCTGCAGGGATGCAGTGTTGGTTCATCGATTTGTGGACGGGTGTCCGGAGATGAAGCCGGACGGCGCAACAGTGGCGGTGGTCGGCAGGCGGCGGCCGGCGGTGCAGAGCATGCGTCCGGCGGTGCAGTGGCGGTGGTCGTTCTAGATAGACGGATGGCCGGACGGTTTTACGTCGCGGCCGGGTGCAGCAATGGCGGCAGCCGGCGGTGCATACGGGGCTGTCGTGCGCGTCAGAAGCGCGGCGGCGAAAGGCCGGTGTGGACGGCGACGGAGGCGTCGTCGCCCGGCGCACACGTTTGCTGCAGCAATGGCGGCGTCCGGCGGCGGGCGGTGCAGAGTGGGTTGTCGTTCGCCTCAGAAGCGTGGCAGCGACATGCCGGTCTGGCGGTCTGGACGTCGACAGGCCGGTGTGGACGGCGACGGAGGTCTCGTCGGCCGGAGGCGTCGTCCGGAGCACGTTTGATGCAGTTACGCTATGTATTTGGCGAAAATATCGAACGGAACCCGGGGACGCGCGAGGATGAAATGTATCCACTCACTGAGCATCACGTGTCTAGCAACATATGTATTTCTATCAAGTATATGGCTGTATTTCCATCCGAATTCAGTTTGCGTGGATGGCAGTCAGACGCTGTCCAGCATTAACTTTCAAGGCAGTCTGTCTCCTATCCATCGTTGTCTCCCCAGGCAGTCCCCATTTCTGCCATGCCCCATCTTCATAGCTAGCTCTTGCCGGCAGCAAGCTTCTCTGGATTTCTTGCTCCTCCACCCAAGCTCCACTGACAGAGTGCTCTTCGGCCTAAGTACGAAGACAGCAGCGCTAATGGCATCCAACCCGGCGCTGCTCGAGGTCGTCGATGACGCCAACCCGGCTACGCTCGTCGTCGCGCTCCGGTCGTCCAAGGACAACAGCGCTAAGGGCGTTCAACCCGACGGTGCTCGAGGACGTCGACGCCAACCCGGCCGGCTCGTCGTGGCGCTCCGGTCGTTCAAGGCCAGCAGCGCCGAGAGACCGACTGAGGGCTTCGGCAGGGAGCAGTGGCCGGTGTCGGGGCGGCGCCGGCAGTCTTCCTCGGCCGAGAGGCGCCGGCCGTCACACGGTGGAGCTGTCGTGGAGCTGCGCAGGTTCGTGCGTGCCATCTGCTTCCTCTTCTTCACGCTCTGCATCCTCGTGGGCGTGCTCGCGACCGGCACGATCACAGCCGTCACGTCCTTCGTCTCCCTCTACGCCGCCTAGTCGTCCTCGTCTGGTTCTCTTGACATACTGTAGTATTTTTTTTTTTTTTGGTTTTCTCTCGGTCCTCTTGTGCCTTTGATTTGTACAGATTTTTCTTTGATCTCATTCCTATTTGGTAAAAAGAACCTGTATGCTTTTTTTTTCAGATCCGAATGGTTCAGTGTTAACAAAATGTTGCTTTTGTTCATGAATTTATTTAGAAGTCGTCGAATAATTGGTGAACTAAATATAATTATCACATGGACAAATCAGAAAGAGGATTACTCAACATGTACGAAATCGACTTATTAACTTAATAATTTTAAGTGCAATAGACTTTTATTATGACTTAGTAATTTTTACTATCTGCACCATAGATAGAAAAAATGTGTTCAAAACTTTGTGTTTCAAAATTGTTGATTTTGACCATTTCCATCATTGATTGATTAGAAGAACTGCCAACGGATCTTTTCATATTAGTGGAGATGGACATTACATTTTATAAATTTTACTACTGTAAAATCATTCGTTTGTGAGTTTCGCAGCAGCCCTATTTACGTGTTTAATCTTAACAACTGTTATGGAGCATTGCCAGAGTATATGTAGGGCATGAGAATTGTTCTTAGCAAAACAACACTGAAATATTAGAGAGACGAAGAAAAAATGGAGACGCGGGGAATCGAACCCCGTGCCTCTCGCATGCGAAGCGAGCGCTCTACCATATGAGCTACGTCCCCTTCTTGGAAACTGTGCCAAAGTGCTGTAATCAATTCTTAAATTGCGATTGGAGTCGACTCTGCATCCTGCAGCTGTAAACTGGTAAATTCAGATGGCCGATGAGCTTCAGGTTTCCGGGTACGAGAAGGTGATCCCGACATCACGTGAATCAAATTGTGCTTCTGCTGACCATTCCAATAACAGTCGCTGACCACCTGGGCTTCAATGCTCTTCTATACAGTACCATATTCCATCCTTCCTCATATATAAGCACATTTTTCTAGAATTAACTTTGGCTTGTCGATTATCTGGCACTATATCAACACAACTGAGACGTGTTTTCGATACAAAACTAAAGATATCAATTCACATAATCTACATATGATTAGACAAATTCCTTGACAGAGATAGCATTCGATAAGAGCTTGCACGTTATATTAAGTTCTTGACAGAATAAGAGAAGACGGCACAATATGGACATGTCACATGACATTTCAGTTGGCATTACACGTTACGCACATCCATAGACAAGGATCACACAAGTTTAACATCATTCCACAAACACGTGGATGAGCAGCAATGTAAGAGAATGTTAAAACCATCCAACAGATATACAAGGGCAAACATAACAACTTACACATTGCACAGGGGCCCTAAGATACACAGCACGGAGTAGCAAGTTCTAGTATTAGGGAGATTTAGCTTCTCAAACCAACGTAAGCAAAATACAAGTGCATCAAATCCAATCCAGATCGACAGCAAGATATGAAGAACAGGATGCCACACAACTAACTAAGTCATCTGAAGCAACTGGGCGAGTCACATTCTTCCCATCTTGGCAGGCGGGGTACAGTGGCAATTGCTGCTAGTGTACAGTGGCTACGATCTGCAGGTAGCAGGCCCTAAACCACTTTCCAAAGCTTGTCACAGATCTCGACTGGTGGCATTGTCTTCTCAAACTCGAACTTATCTAGCTTCTTCTTGTTCTTGTCAACAATATCTGATAAAGGCTAAGGACTCCACACAAGTTTTGTTCACTATAAGACAAAAGCAATACTCTGTAATGAAGTCCAAAGAGAAGGCAGAGTAGCAGAAACTGGTGCACTTCCTTGACTAGGAAAAAAAGTGAGTCGAAACAGTAACATATTGAAAGGATACATCCAGAAATCTTATCCCGGTCTTCAAAATTTGGCATTATATTCGTAACTGACACACACATGGAAAGCATACTTCTGCACAAAAAGGTAGCCAGTCAATTGAACTGATAAACAGGGCAACCAGTAAAAGCGACAGTGCCTAATCTAATCTCATATTGAATTAGTTGGCAGCATTCATATAAATTTCAAGCAGTTTTTAAGCAAGTTACCAAACTTTGCACGAGAAAGGTAAGGAAATGGTAGCAATTCAATGGCAAAATATGTCAGAGGAAACACAAGGCAGCAATAGCATTATCCAAAAATCAAAATTTTGTAACGAACTATAAGTATCGATTTTGAGTTGGTGTATCTTATAATATGATGAATATCAACCACACTACTACATCAAATTTTCTATTGCAATGGACGGATGGACAGCATAATGGTACTGCTAGGTATAGTACATTACAGCCAGTTTTGCACATAAGAGAGTTTCTGAATAGTTTCGTCATCAAAATAGTATTCTTGCTGATGGTATGTGTGTTTGAGGAAACAAAATATACTCAGTCACAGAGAGAACGAATCTCTACTTACTGTGCCTTGAGCAAGTCTTTCTCCTTCTTTTTGACAGCATCCTTCCTTTCTTCTATTGAAGCCCTTTGAAGGTCTAGGTTATCAAGCTCACCACTTAGTGCCGTGTTGACAACGTAAACTGTATTAGCAATCTAACTTGATATACCACTTCAGATGATACGGAATTATGGATGCTGAAGTAAAGAACTTATCTTAATTCTTGGCGAAGTTGTTGCTCGCTCTGGAGCTTCTCTTCCATCTCATTTTGCAGCGTGTTCAGTTCTTCATCAGTAACTGTTTCAGACTTCGCTTTGTCTATCTTTTCCTTGCAAGAGTTTATCTTCTCCTGATACTCTGTTGAGCAAACGAAGCATGGCATTTTTAGTGTGAAATACTAAAACAGTCAATCACTAAGTTTGCTGCAAGACAACTTCTGTAAAAGTAACCGAGTGTTTATTATTTTTCTTGCATACCAGGTGCTTGAATGAATGAATGTGAAGTGTTTCGTCAGCCCTTTGGTATGCAGGTGTTGTAATGCTAATTAAATTACTACTAGATGATATATTAACTCTGGTCATAAAATTGTGACATGCGATGGTTTCTGTTCTAAAATCAACCCTTTTATGCAGGATTCACAACCACACATGCTCAAATTACTAGTAGTATATAGTACATTACTCTCAAATTTCCGCACCGAACTTGAGTACTCAAACCGTTTTCAGCATACGAGGGGTTCCGAACATGACATGAATCCGAATCTCAACAGAGACGGGGAGAACGGACCTTTCACTTGGAGCTCGAGGTCGCCGGACTCGGAGCGGCAGGCGGAGCGCAGCATCAACGCCCTTTCGCCGGCCTGCCCGAGGGATTCGCCGTCCTTTGTGTCGAGGAGCACCCCGATGAGGTCGTCGCCGAGGGAAAGGAGGTTGGCTACCTCCACCCGCCTACCGGCATCTGCCGCCATCGGAGAGGCGCCCGCGAAACCCTAAACCTATCTCGCTTCTCACGGGCCGAGAACTGGTGACGGGAGATGGATTGGGCTCCGTAGGTCGCCGACGTTCAGGCGCCGCCGCTGCTTCCGGGAGGGCGAGGAGCGGGTGGTCTTTTCGATTTTGATTTGGATGCGGCTCGTCCTCGTGTACAAGGGCGCGTTTGGTTGCTCGCATCCACCTTGGCTCGCATCAGGATAACAATTTTCGGCGTTTGGTTGCCTGGGTCGAGCCGCGTTGTTGCAGGAACCGCTTCTTAAAGTAGTGTCGGGTCAGGCTCTGGAGGAACATCCGGTTCGGCAGTTTCCAGCGGTGCAGGCAAATCTCCACGCCCGCTGATGCAAAGTGGAATCTTCGGCACACGGGTGGAGACGAGAATGGAGATGGCGGGAGCTGCGGTGCGCATCGGTGAAAAGCGAAAAGGGGAGCGGGAAGGATTCCGTCACCTCCCGCCGCTCGCCATGGCCTATTTCTACCCCCTCCTCCACTGTCCCCCCCACCAAATTTCGAGCTCCTCCTCCCGTCGGCAAGCAGGTAAGAGGCTTACGCATCTCCGGTGGCCGACGGTTGCAGCGGCGGCGGCGAGTACATCTGGGCTACCTCCTGGTCCAGCGCATCTTCACCTCCGGCCATGACTGTAAGCCATCCCTTATCCCCGTTCCGCGGTGATGCTTAGATCTAGGTTAGCACTTGTCAGATCTTGCCTAGGGTTTGGTCTTGTAGCAGGGGTTAGTCCAAAATGTGTTCACCTGCCATGATCTTGCTAGGATTCGACATTTCCGTATGCTACTACCATGATCTTGCCTAGGGTTTGTTCTTGAACCAGGGGTTAGTCCAAAATGTCCTCACCTGCCATGATCTTGCCTAGAGTTTGTTCTTGTAGCAGGGGTTAGTCAAAAATTTGCTCATCTGCCATGATTTTGCAGTAGCTTTGTGAGGTTCACCGTTGCAATGAACTGCTTGTCTGATTTAGGTTGTAATACGATGTCTGTAGGACTCTTTTTGCGATGAGTTTAGCCAGACACTTATCTGCGTTGAGGACTCTCAGATCCCTTCCCAAGTTCCCGATTCGCAGCCCACATTTGAGTCCAAGGTCACCCCTCTGCCGGTGTCTAACCTGGTGGCTCAGGTAGCGGCAGAGGTGGCGGCTAGGCTGGCCACCTCTAAGAAGAACAAGAACCGCAGGGAAGTGGAGAGGGCCTTGTTGAAGACCGGGCAGGAAAGAAATGCCACCATAAAATGGCTTCCTTTCATGTCCAGCTTCGTGTTGGAGAAGATGTGCGGCTTGATCCAGAGCGGAGTGAGAACTAACAAAGGCTTCAAGGAAGTCCATCTCAATACTGTGGCGAAGGGCCTAGCTGAGCACTGTAGTGTGACCGTCTGCTCCACTCAGGTGTACAACCACCTGAGGAAGTGGAGGTAGAGGTAGCTCACCATTAGCAGGCTCCGCGATCTAAGCGGTGCTCAGTGGTGCGAGGACACCAAATGCATCGTCCTTGAGGGTGAGCACTACTGCGGTCACGTCGCGGTGAGCACCTCACTAACTTAGTCGTCCTCACTAACTGTCTTGATCAGCCACGAGATGAGCTAACATGTTTGTCCCTTCATATCGTAGGATCACCCAAAGGACGCGGTATTCCTTAATGTGCTCATCGCCAACTACGATGAGATGCACACCATCTTCTCCTTCGGCCTCGCCACCCAATGGACATGCTTGGCTTCACCGAGAATGATCTGATGGTCGCCCTCAGCCACCTCGTCGACCACAAGGCCCAGGGATCCAGCTTCGTCGGCTTCTCAGAGCCACACCACGTCCTCTGGCTGAGGAACTACCTTGGCAAGTACCACGGCAAGAACTAGTGGTGCCCTTGAGGTGGTGGATCAAGGTTGCATGCATGGAGATGGTGATGATGATGATGTATATTCTGGCAGTAGCTAGGATGAAAAACATTTGGCCCCCTTTTGTAAGTATTATGAGGTGGTATATACTAACCCCTCAGGTCATGCTGAACTTTGTGGTGTTAGGATGAGACACCCACTTTTGTTGTGGTGGTAGGACGACACCACGGTAGTGTAGGACAAACTTCTGATTGACTTTTGGAATGATATGCATGCCCCTGTTAGTTTCAGATTTGCTGTCAACACTTGTCTTGTTCTATTGCTCATGTCTGAATTGCTTCGTTGTTGTGATTGCTAACTTCTTCTTTTGCCATGCTAGTGGTATGTCGTGTTTCGCGGGCGGGTTCGAGGAATCTACAGCTCATGGAGAGTCTATCAAGATCAGGTCAATGGCTACTCCAACAATAGCTACCGAGGATATGCAACATTGGAGGAGGCACAGCAAGAGTATCTGAGCTTCCTGGAAGAGGAGCTGCAGGAAGATCATGCCATCGATGAGGCAGTGCCATTAGCACAGCTACCGCCGGAGGAAGTACATGCTCTACAAGGAGCACCGCCGGAGGTACGTCCCTGCCGGGTGAAAGATTACATCATTGCCTTCCTCATCGTGGTGATCGTCAGGATTTTGTTCTTCTGAGTGGTCTCTGATCGTATGTGATGCCATGGCATGGTAATCTCACCATATTTGAATTGTGGTAAGGATATGGACTTGTGATTTAAGCAACCAAACAACACATTCATGTTTTCCTGCGTGCAAGATGGGCTGGAAACGGGCAACCAAATGATGGGGCATGGGTTCCTTCTCCGGCGCGCAAAAGGGCTCACAGGCTACCAAACGACCGGCGGAAAGTGGCCCAGGGCCCATTCGCAACGCGCAATGCGCCCCATCTTGCTGGCGCGGGCATGCAAGAAATCGGCCCAGGCAACCAAACGTGCCCCAAGTGAAGAATTGGAGCGTTTAGGAAAATGACTAATTTGGGCTCTAATTTCACTAACTTGCCCAGTTAGGTCTCTATGGGGCCGCGCGGCAAATCCTATATGCCGACGAGGTCGGTGGTTAACCAGCACCGCACCCCTCCCCCCTACATAGTATGGGCCCGGCCCAGTTCGCGATTTTTCTTCACGTTTCTTCGTTTTCTTCATTTGGTTTTCCTTTTTCCTTGTTTTCTTCCTTTTCTTCTCAGTTTTCTCGTTTTTTTCTCTCTTTTTTTCAGATTCGAAAAATGTTAATTTTTCTAAAAAACTGTCCAGATTCTAAAATATTAAGATTTTGAAAATTGTTCGAATTCGAAAAATGTTCACATCCGAAAACTGTTAAAATTAAAATATGTTCACGATCAAAAATTGTTCAAATTCAAAATATGTTCACGATCAAAAACTTTTTAAATTCAAAAATAATGTTCACATTCGAAAATTGTTTAAATTTAAAAACGTTCAAATTTGAAGAAAAAACAAATTTTAGAAATATTCAAATTCTAAAAATGTTTAGATTTTCAAGAAAATAAGTTTACATTTTTTAAATTTTTTAAAATGTTTAAATGTAAATATATTTATATACGAAAATTTGAAAATTTGAAAATTATTCAAATTCTAAAATATTCTGTTAAAAAAAAAGTTTAGATATGTGCACCAACACAGAGGAGGAACATAAGAGAAAAGCAGACGATAGGAACAGAGTCCAGCCACGATCGTATCTATGCAATCTGATCCAAACTCAAACTGAAGTAACCACCACCGTGGGCCAAGCCCACGTACGGCCAGGGGCTGTGCGGTAGCAGTTCCGTACCGACCAGGTCGGTGAAACGGACCTCCCCATTTCCCTCCCGTGTCTCAAAAAAATACACCCTCCACCTAGAAATAAACAAATAAGTGCGTCAAATTTGTCTAGGTTCGCACTATCTATATCTGATTCACTTATTTCTTGAGTGAGGAAGTAATCAAATATCGATTCTTAGATTCTCAAAATAAATAAAAAACTTGAAACATGATTTTGTCTATCTTTATAAGTAAAGCCACACACGGCCGATAGGAGATAATGAGGAGACCCTCTTACATAGCAAATCGGAGATAAAAAAAAACAGAAAGTACAAGAATAACCAAGACTTGCTTGCCACGACAGCGGAAAAGCCAGAATGATAATGGAGCTCCACGCCGACGCCCCCAAGAGCGTAACGACACAATGATCTACCGTTGGCCAGGCCAGGCGGTAAAAAAAAACTTCACACGGAGCCCACACGTGAATAATGTGCTCACATATGCACCCGCAAGAGGGTTACGGCACCCATTAGGCGTTGGAGCATTGAGTTTTCGTCCGAAAAAACCCTTGAACCATAGACGGTATTACGGTCTGCCCACTATCCCCAAGTCAAGCCTCCAAAACGCAAATTGGGAGCTGCGAAAACCCTAGCCGCCTTCAGGTAGCCCACACGACTCAGAGGTGTCTGCGCCACCACCGCAAAACCATCGTCTCCCGCACCCAGCTCCCCCGCCACCACCAGAGGAGGCCATCCCCAGCGGACGGCCGCGGAGTACAATTTTCACCTCGCGAGCCCACCATCCACCCAGAAAATCCCTCCCAATCGACCACCGACCTCCACCATGGAGCAAGGCGTGCTTCGGGCTCTAACGGTAGGCCTGCTACTCCAGCCGTCTCTCGGCATACTTAGCTCGGCCTCCTGGGAATCGACACCGGCAGTGGGCAGCACTCGCACGCCCCTAGTCCGTGTCGATCCGGATCTGATCGCCCGTGTTGATCTACGGTGGAACAAAACCGTTGTGGTGTCACTGGCTACTTGTTGTGCTAGTAGGCTTGATAGGGATTATCGTGCTAGTAGGCTCGATTCGTCTTCTATATCTCTCTTCTGCTGCAGGAAAAACATGTATCATGGCCAATGTTAGCCTGCAAGGGTGAACAAGCACCTGATCTTGTAACACTCTTTTGATGCATTATATTTAGGTGGGAACTCTCTCTCCCGGTTTAAGCTTAAAATGAAGTTTGGGAGCTGCTTTTGCTCAAGCGTCGCTAACCCCATATCCACATCACTCGCTCCTCGCAAAAAAAAAAAAGAGATCAATTCCCTAAAATCATTAGTACAAAAAAAAGTCCTCCTAACAAAAATCTGAATTTGCGGTACTTCCTTGTGCGCTTTTGCTTTGGCTTCTGACTGTGTAGGAAGGTTTGGCACGCGGCGTTCATCCTTGCGGAAGATGGGGAACATAATGGCCTCAAATTCGCATCACATTGTGCTAATGCGCTGAAGAATGTTGCTGGAATGCCAATATTGAGTTATACGACGACACGGAGCTGTGTGCATTGCACCTTGTTCACGAGGGAAGAGAACTTAGGGAAGCAATCTGGGATGCCCGTAATGTAGACAGGTCTGCTTGTTCATTAGATTTTGGTTGTCATGTATGGATGATTATTGATTAAACCTGACATAATGGCAACTATTTGCTGGAAGCACCCATAACGATGAATGGATATGTATTGTCCACTAAAAACCAAGCGAAGACAGAATGGCGGTGGAAGATGACAAAATTGGCTTGCAGAAATGCAGCGCGCAGCGTTGGTATTTAGCTTCACGGGGATGCGGGCCTGTAGGCTGCTCTTCTGGCTCCGTCGCCTGAAAAGCTTCGCGTTGCGTCCAGTTGGAACTTGTCAGGTTACCAAGGAGTAGCCGGGGCCTCTCTTTCACGGGCAGCATGAAGGAACAGCTAAATCGGACATATCAAATACGAACTTCATGGCAGAAACAAGTGAAATCACGGGCAGCGTGAAGGAGGAGGCATAGCGGCTAGATCTCAAAGACATCAAACAAGAATTCTAACGGCAAAAAAAAAAAGTCGAACACGCATTTGTTATTTTCTTCTCCATCGACCGATCCATTTGCTGATCTGACTTACACTGTCGGACTGGGCACGGCAGTACGCATCCTGCTCGCTACAACGAGATCACGATCAGCATGGCCACGGTGGTCAGGTCCACGGCGTCGGCGTTCACCTTGCCCAGCGGCGACTCATCCTCCTTATCCGCGGCCGCGGCCGCGGCGCCACGCGCGCCGGCAAACGCGTCGTCGCAGTCGGTGGCGGCCCTCCTGACGGCGCCCATGTCAGCCACGTACGCCTGCTTCCGCCCCGTGGCCAGCGCGTGGACGGCGCTGTGCACCACGTTCAGCGCCTCGATGTACCGCTGCCGGCACGTCGCCAGCGCCGCCAGCTGCCCGTCCGTTCAGCCCCCGCGCCGCTGCAGGGCCTTGATCGTGGCCACCGCCGCCGTGTAGTTGGCCAGCGTCAGGTTCGTGGCGATCACGGCCAGCCCGTGGGCGTCCGCGGTGGCGCTCCCCGGCGCCGCCTGGAGCGTCGTCACGCAGAAGGCGTCCAGATCCCTGCGTTCCGATCCCTTCGTCGCGTTCGCGCACGTCTGCTCGACGGTGGAGTTGGCGAGCGCCGCGTGGGAGCCGGCAAGGAGGACGACGAGGAGGGGGATGAGAAGCCTTGCTGCCATTTTTTTTGGTTCGATGGTTTGATGGGATTGCGAAGTTTCGGCTGGCTTCCTGTATGGAGATGAGGCATATCTTGAGGCTTTTGGTGGGTTTATGTAGTACTCGTACTATAGGATCTCGTGAGCAAAGAGAGTAAATGGGAGATCAAATTTTGCGATATAGCTGTATCTTCGCTATATATGGATCTTCTTAATGAATTGACAAACAATGATCAAGTGCCACGACAAACGCGTCTTGGTCGTAATAAACAGCAAAAATTAGAGAAATGCCTTACGGCATAGTTTTGGCGTAATTTGTCATAAATGTACTACTGTCCAATGTTTTAATTAAGACTCATAAATGTGAGACAGTTTAATGTTTAAATTAGCGGCCCACAGATGATGGACTTCAGGCAAACATTCTGCATCAGAACTACCACAAATCAGGCTACGGGTGCATTTGGTTTGGTTCCCAAATACCCTTGCCAAAAAGAATGGTTGCTCATAAAGTTTAAAGTTTTGGTTATTGTTTAGTCTGTAGCAAATATTTTGGCCGCCAATGAATGCCTACCTTTCCCACTCACAGATCCTTGCCAAATAGTTGGCCAAACATGAGTGAAATCCATCTACGGTTCACGAACTTGATGGCTATGTCTAAACCAGTCCTTAAACTCAGAAAATGCGCTAAAACAGTCTGTGATCTCAATCCACTGGTCCAGATACGGTCTGAACTACAGATTACAACCGTATTTTGATACATGACACTGAATCGGGCCCACTACATCGTTCCCCGCCATTACATATTCCTAAATCAAGGAATCCCCACTACCATGCCATGCTCTTGCATCGTTGAACTGCTGGCCGCCGATGATGTTGATGGCCGTCTGGGTGGATGGCGGCCACCGGCGTGACATCCCGCGTTCCTCCCATGACCCGCAGGAGGATCCCAACCCGGACGTACTTGCAAACAAGCTCGGTATCCCACAGTTGATCGTTGTGCATCGGACTTCTCGTGGCTCCACCGTTGAGCAAGTTGAGCTCCACCCTAAGTGGGTCACGAGTGCCAAAGCCGCATCGTGCTCCAGCTCATCAAACTACGGCGCCCACCAGTATACCACCACACCCGAGCCTTGCGCCGCCGCGTCGCCGAGCAAGGACGCCACCGCTGCGGTGAGTGTCCTGCGTGGCCGGTCTTACTCAAGTATGTGTTGCGCAGTACCCAGCCCGGTCATAAAGCGTTGGTTATTCTCTCGGAGCACGGTGACCACCTGAAAACTCGTTTTTACCGGCGTCGGTAGGTACCGAACAAGCATCCACCATCCAATCGATTCAAGATCTGTGCGGTTGGTACCCACTCCCCGCTCGAAAATGCTAGACTTACGGGCAAAATCTGCTACGGACGGATTTACGGGCTGATGTGGCAATCGGCCGTGAATCTGGAAGCGAGAAAATCGGACCAACTGTTGTGGACTCTCCAATCGTGCTGAATCATGTCACTTCCGTAAGACTAATCCGTAAACAAATTTTGTAGGTGTAGCATTACTGCTCCCCGCTGCATCTCTCGTAGAATCGTATTCCCTTTCCGTAGCGGTATGTATCTCACATTCTCACCCAATCTCCAATTTTATTAAGTCAAGCGGGGCCCTCCACTTCCGGACGGACGCGAGATATTTTGCTCTCTCCCTGTCGTCTCTTCTCCCAAATCAACGCCGCCGCGGCGCCGCCCTTCGTGCTCCTCCGGTCGTCCCCTCCTCTTCCCCATGAGCCGCTGCTGCTTACTCCTTTTAGTTTTTTCGCAGACCCACACCCCGATGCCTCCTCTTGCCGGCAGAACAAAGCCTCGCCGGAGCCCTCTTCCCAGCGCCTGGGCAGATTGAGGTATCACCGTGGCCCCTTGCTATTCGGCAGTCGCTCTGGATAAGGAAGAGCTTATCCCCAACCCGCTCTGGCACCTCTCCAGTCGGGTGCTCCGAGGCCAAGCAGCGCTCGCCGCGGCCCTCCTCCTCATACTGGTGCCTCGCCAGTCGCACAGGACCAGCAGGGCTCGTCGCCACCTTCTCACCGTCCGCATCCACCAGGGGCATCTCGCTGCAACCCTCCTTTTCTTCTCCCATGCGGATCATATTCTTGTAGCAATTACTGCTTTTGTTTATGCACAAATGGGATGAACTTTTTTATTTTGATTATACCAGTAATTTGATGCTTGGGCTTTTTTGTGGTGCCCAAAAATTCAACTTTTTTTTTTTTTGAGAAAAACCTTCGCTGCATTTATATTAAACTGAAACGGCAACCTCTTGTGCCAACAGGTTCACAATCATCTCTGGTGGATCATCCAACCAGGTGTTACAACACTTATTAATGCAGCAATCCTTAGCTAAGACATGTGCAACATTGTTACACACTCGACGAACATGCCTAATAGAGAAATCATCAAAACTCTTCAGCAGATACTTGATCTCCTCGACGAGAGGCCCGTGTATAGACCGGTCCTTGTCGTTGCTTCGAAGCTTTGATATAGCACCCAGGCAATCAGACTCCAGACAAATCTTGGTGATTCCTTTGTCCTTGGCCAAAGTGATAGCTAGTTTACACGCCAAAATTTCCGCTCTCTCTGGATCCAAGGTAGATGGCAAAAAACGGTTAGCTCCTGCCACGAACTCACCATGGTGATTCCTTAAAACCACACCGCATCCACCCTCCATTGAATCCTCCGAGAAAGCCCCATCCGCATTAGCCTTATGCCAACCCACATCAGGAGTGCTCCACTGCTCACTCCCTCGATGTGCCTCAGACACTGGATTTTGCTTGATCGCCAGCCACTCCTCCACAAGATGAAGAGAACGCTTGGCAATGGAAAGCGGATTATCGATCTTGGCCTCCTCCCTAGCTTCATTTCTGGCCAGCCACATTTGGTAAATCACCATGATTGCTATCTCTAGCTCTTTCTCATCAAGCCCTGCTATCCATTCGAGCATCCACCAGTGTAGATCCTCTGGTCGCCCAAGTCTTGACGATGGACCGCGATATCTCAGACCAGTAAGCGCCCTGACACACTCCCAAGTCTCGAGCGAATGAGGACAGCACCAGAACCGGTGAATCAAGGACTCCACCCGGTCACAGACAACACACCGGACCCCCTCCTTGATTTGCCGCCGTTGTAGCTCTTCGCCCACCGCAAGTCCATTCTTGATAAGTCTCCATACATGAATCTTCGCCTTCCCCGGGACGTTAGCAGACCACAAAGCAAGCCATCCCCTATGCTCATCGGTGGAGAGCGAGGTACCCACCTGGGGAGCGTTTTGCTGCATTTTCAAATGATACGCCGACTTGACCGTGAACAGCCCGTTCTTGGTGTAATTCCATGCGATATAGTCACCTGTGCCGGCACAACCAACGGGAATGTTCAAAATGTCCGCGACATCTCCTTCAAAAAACAGCTCGTTAAGCTTCACCTCATCCCAGCCTCCCCCATCTGGTAGTAGTAACTCCTTGACCAAAGTAACCTCCTTATTCGGCCTTAGACCCAGTGGTCTTTTCAGCCTCGACCTAGGAATCCAGTTATCCTCCCATACCTTGACTGAAGAGCCATCTCCAATGCGCCAAATAATTCCCTCTCTCAGTAAGTCCCTACCATGCAGGATACTGCGCCATGTAAAAGAACCAGCTTTGGGGCATTCTGCAGTCAGAAAACTCCCCTTCTTCAGGTATCTTGCACTTAGAACTCTAGAGCACAACGAAGTAGGATTTGTGACAATTCTCCAAGCTTGCTTGGCGAGGAGGGCTTGATTGAAAACCTCAAAATTTCTAAAACCCATACCACCTCTCTTTTTGTGACGCACATTTTATTCCACCCAATCCAGTGGACTTTACGCTTTCCATCCACTGCCCCCCACCAAAATCGAGATGAGATAGCCTTCAGGTTCTTGCACATCTTCTTGGACAGCCTAAAACACCCCATAGGATAAGTTGGCACGGCCTGCAGGACAGATTTAATAAGAGTTTCCTTCCCCTCCATCGATAAACCCTGCCCCTTCCATCCGTGTACCTTACTCCAGGATCTATCAGTAATATGCTTAAAAGCCCCATCCTTCGAGCGCCCAACCACAGTCGGAAGGCCCAGGTACTTTTCAGAGAGAGCTTCACATGAAATATTGATCACATCCTTCAGCTCGTTTCTCCTCTGCTCATCACACCCTTTTCCAAAGAAAATAGACGACTTCTGGAGATTCACCCGCTGACCTGAACTCGCCTCATACGTTTGTAGAATGCCGTGGAGAGCAATCAGATTTGACTCACTTGCCTCCAAGAAGACAATGCTATCATCGGCGAACAGCAAATGAGTGATCTTTGGGCCATTGTGCCTCCAAACGCCACACCCTCAATTTGCTTGGCCCGCTGCGCCTGCCGCAGAAGCGCCGAGAAACCTTCCACACAAAAGAGAAATAGGTAGGGTGAGAGTGGGTCTCCCTGCCTGAGTCCTCTTGTGGGAGCGAAACGCTCCGAAATACCCCCATTGAGCTTGACCGAGAAGCGGGCTGTTTGTATGCACCTCATGACAATCTGAACCCATCTCTGAGAAAAACCCAATTTCAGCAACATTTGTTCCAGAAAG
>NC_061514.1:125329768-125463902 GCF_022539505.1 Lolium rigidum
GGTGTTCTTGGCCGGCCCACTATCTTGTTGGGCGAAGCCCACTTGCTATATCGTGGACCCCACTTGCTCAATGGGCCGGCCCTTTACGAGAATGTGGGACCCACCTATGTTTTGGCCCGGCCCACTTTCTTGTTGGGCTAGCCCAATTACGTTATGGTGGACCCCACATACTAAATGGGCCGGCCCTTTAACTGGAAAGTGGGACCCACCTGTGTTTTTGGCTCGGCCCACTAACTTGTTGGGCCAGCCCAATTACGTTATGGTGGACCCCACATACTGAATGGGCCGGGCCTTTAACTGGAAAGTGGGACCCACCTGTGTTTTTGGCCCGACCCACTAACTTGTTGGGCCGGCCCACTTGCTATAGGGTGGACCCCACTAACTTGTTGGGCCGGCCCACTTGCTATATGGTGGACCCCACATACTAAATGGGCTGGCCCATTAACAGGAAAGTGGGATCCACGTAGCTTTGGCCGGCCCACGGCTTGGTGGGTCGGCCCATTTGATCTAATGTGGACCCCACGCACTAAATGAGCCCGGCCGATTAGCGGGAAAGTGGGACCCACGTGCTAATTGGGCCGACCAATAACTTCTTGGGCCGGCCCACTTGCTTTAAGGTGGACCCCACTTGGTAAATGGGTCGGCCCGATAACATGAAAGTGGGTCCCACATGTTTTGTGGGCCGGCCCTTTTGCTCGTTGACCGGTCAAACGAGTGCATTCGGCCCGACCCACATGCTTAGTGGGCTGGCCCATTAATGTTTTGACCTGATCAACCTTAGAGGTTAGGCCCGGCCCACGTAACTAATGGACCAGCCCGGCTATATAGTTGATCGGTCAAACTAAGTCGGCTGGCCCGGCCCGCAAACTTAATGGGCCGGCCCGCTTAAGACGTGGCACGCCTCGTGTGGGCCTACCATCTACCGCGGGGTTTCGGCGGTTAACGCCGTTAGCCGCTGGTTAACGGCGTACGCCACGTGTCGGTTGCATGACGTCGGCGGTCAACGGGCTCCGGAAACACTACGCAGCGGTCCGATTTTCCGTGGCGGAAGGGCGCCCAAGCGCGACGGACCGAAAAAATCGTCGTAGGAATTTGCCTGACGCAGTTTCGACAACAGAACCCATATCGTCGGGTTAGGCCCATAGGCGACGAAAAATACCCCTTAGCGGACGATTTTGAGACGTTGTCCATCAGAACTTTTCTTGTAGTGTTAACTTTCCATATAATGTCCCACATAGCTCTTTGACCAGCCGGTTTGGAGCTAATTCCAGGGGCATGTTCATTTAACTTTAGATCAAGACCCAATCTATATGCACTTCTCACAGAGAAGACCCCATTCTTCTCACAATTCCAAGCAATGAATTCATCACCATTCAGGGAAGTGATACGTCTCAAACGTATCTATAATTTCTTATGTTCCATGCTAGTTTTATGACAATACTCACATGTTTTATATACACTTTATATCATTTTTATGCATTTTCCGGTACTAACCTATTAACAAGATGCCGAAGCGCCAGTTCCTGTTTTCTGCTGTTTTTGGTTTCAGAAATCCTACACAGGAAATATTCTCGGAATTGGACGAAACAAGATCCAAACCTCCTATTTTTCCGAGGGACACACGGAGCCAGAAGGGCAAGCCAAGGGGAGGCCCACGGCCTCCACACCATAGGCCGGCGCGGCCAAGAGGGGGGGGCGCCGCCATATGGGGTGGGCCCCTCGGGCACCCCCTCGCGCCGCCCTTTCGCCTATATATTCCTTCCGTCGTGAAAATCCTAAAATAACAAGTCATATTCCACGAAGAGTTCCGTAGCCGCCGCCATCGCGAAGACAAGTTTCGGGGGACAGAATCTCTGTTCCGGCACGCCGCCGGGATGGGGAATTGCCCCCGGAGTCATCTCCATCGACACCACCGCCATCTTCATCGCCGTTGCTGTCTCCCATGATGAGGAGGGAGTAGTTCTCCCCCGAGGCTGAGGGCTCTACCGGTAGCTATGTGGTTCATCTCTCTCTCCCATGGTGTAATCTTTATGTGATCATGAGCTTTGTAATCTAGTTGATTATGTAGATGTTACTCTTGTCTATTATGCACTCTAGAGGTTATTTTAATATGAACTCCAGATTCACCCTCCACGGTGTGATGGTGACAGCGTGCGCATCGTGTGTGATTCCTTTATGAAGTTGTGGAGCTTGTTTACTCCGGCTTGAGGTGTGCTTTTGCAGCCCTACACAATGAATGGTGTTTGTTATCCAACAAGAGAGTGTTTGAGAGTAGCATTTATTTATTCAATTATGTGATCATTGTTGAGAGTGTCCACTAGTGAAAGTATGATCCCTAGGCCTTGTTTCTAAGCATTGAAACACCGTTTCCAAAAAGTTCTGCTACATGTTCGCTTGCTGCCATTTTTATTTCAGATTGCAATTACTGCTTATAATCATCCATATTACTTGTATTTCACTATCTCTTCACCGAACTAGTGAACCTATACATCTGACAAGTGTATTAGGTGTGTTGGGGACACAAGAGACTTCTTGTATCTTAATTGCAGGGTTGCTTGAGAGGGATATCTTTGACCTCTACCTCCCTGAGTTCGATAAACCTTGGGTGATTCACTTAAGGGAAACTTGCTGCTGTTCTACAAACCTCTCGCTCTTGGAGGCCCAACACTCGTCTACGGGAATAGAAGCGTGCGTAGACATCAAGCTATTTTCTGGCGCCGTTGTCGGGGAGGTAAGGTAAAAGGTATTCACATCCCCCGACTACTAAGCTATTTCCTAGCACTGTTGCCGGTGTGTGAGTGCTCGAAGTTATTTCCTTTAGATTCTGAAATTGCATCTTTTTGTTTCTTGTTTTTATTTTTCACTAGTTAGGCATAATGGAAAACAACAAAAAATTTAGTGAGCTTTTTAATCTTTTTCCTGAGTTAAGACATGAATTGTTTGATGCGAAAATTAAAAAACCTATGGAACCTTATTTGCATGCTAGTAGCAATGTTATTAGTGTAAACGCAATTACTGCTAATGCTATGGAAAAGTCTAAGCTTGGGGAAGCTAGTTTATATAAAAATAATATTTTTTGCTCCTCAGCTTTGGAAGAAGTATTTTTCCTTGATAATGCTTTGTCTCCAATATGTGGTGATTCGAATGATGCTTGTGATATTCCAAATCCACCTACTGAAAGTGTTCCCTTCAAGATACCTACAAAAATTGTTGAACTTGCTATGAACAATTGCTATTTTGGAGATGGGACTGTCCATCCTAGTGATCATTTACTCTTTATACATGAATTATGCGAGTTGTTCGAGAGTGCAGGTATTTCAAAGGACCAAGTTAAGATGAAGCTATTCTCTATATCTCTGAAGGGCAGAGCTGCGGAATGGTGTAAGATGCTGAAGAATGGTCGATCTATTGGTTGGGAGGAAATTGTACCTCTCTTTTATTCTAAATTTTATCCTCCTCATGAAGTGCATGTTGATAGGAATTACATTTATAACTTTTATCCTCGTGATGGAGAGAGTATTTCCCAAGCATGGGGAGATTGAAGTCACTAATGCTCAAATGTCCCATTCATGAGCTCCCCCGTAATGTTATTATTAATAATTTTTATGCAAGACTTTCAGGACACCACAAGGATTATCTAGATGCCTGTTTGGAGGGATCTTTCACAAGCAAGGAGGTTGAAGCTAGATGGGATCTTCTTGAAAGAATTCAAAGCAATACTGAAGATTGGGATAACGACAAAGGTAAAGAATCAAGTATAAACTACGAGTATGATTGCATTAAGTCTTTCGCTCAAACTCGCTGATTTTCAAGAGCTTAGTGCTAAATATGGTCTTGATCCTCAAATTATGGTCGATTGCTATAGAGCCTTTGCTTCTCATATTAATGTTCCTAAAGAAAATTGGTACATGTATCATGAACCTTCCAAAGACACTTGCATGGAAAGTGAAACTGTTATTAATGATTGCAATGAACATGCTCAAACTTCTGAAAATGCTATTTCCTATAAGCATGTTAATTTTTGTGGAGTTCATAGACCTTGTGAAAAGAATAAAATTGAAGAAGAATATTGTATCCATCACAGGAATGAAAAAACTAGAAAGTGGTCTAGGGCTCTAGATGATCTTGGTGAAAAAGTTTGTGCCCTCTATCCTTTTATTTGTGAACTTTGCCATGGAGTGGGTCATTTTAATTTTCAATGCTCCTCCAATGATAATTCGAACCTCATCAGTGCTGCAAATTTGTATTGTGATGATGAAATCACTCCTAATCAGCATGATGAACTTACTTTATTTTTGGAGTGTGAAGAGTTATCGAGAAAAATTTCTTTGTTAGATATGAGTGATCTTGATATGAATAGTGTGTTGCATGGATGTTATCTCTATTGTGTTAATAATTGCCATGCCAACACCTACATACAAAGTGTTATAAAGGATGGGACTTTGCCAAAATATGACAGAACTAATATGTTTTTCGTTCTTATTAATGAAAGAGAGGTATCCTCCCAAGTTTCTTCTATTGTTTCTAATAATAAACCAGGTTATGTGGAGAAGCTTCCTTTCAAGCCTCTCCCTCCTAAAGGGGAAAATAAAAAGAAGAAGGGAACAAAGAAGAAGAAGAGGGGGAATAAAAAGAAAGAGGTAACGGCATATCCCCGCGTGTACGAGATAACGATAGATAACCGTAAGTATGTTGCTACTAATGATTATTATGATAATGAATCTGAGTACAATGATCTCCCTATGCCCTTTACCTACATTAGTGATCATGATTTAGAAGAGCACACTACTTTTGATATTGAAGATCTCTGGGACACTAATTCTGAAAATGATGATGTTAATAATTGCCATATTATTAGTACTATCCATGTTTCTTTCCATAATGATATAGAAAGCTCTATGCTTCGGGATGAGGTGTTTGAAAATCCTTTTGCTACTGATGATTATATGTTTGATACATCTCCTTCTAGTAACAATGATGGTATGTTTACAGATGAACACATTGTGGAAGATAACTATTCTATTTCTTATGATAACACTATGCCTCCAGTCTTTGACAATTATTATAAAGAATACTATGACATAGGTTATAATTACAGTCATCCTCATGAAACTTGTCATAGTTATGGAGGGATTACCCAAAACCATCTCTCTAATATACAGCTTGTCTATCATATTCAAGTTCGTTATGGTGATTGTGATATTTTCAGTCCATCTACTATTGAGGATAAAATTAATTATGATTACAATATGCCTCCAATATATGATGATTATGGTGATGAGAATAATAATGATAGCTATTTTATTGAATTTGCTCCCACTACAATTAATAGTAATGACTATGCTTATGTGGAGAGTAATAATTTTATGCATGTAGCTCATGATAAGAATGTTTCATGTGATAGTTATATTGTTGAGTTTGTTCATGATGCTACTGAAAATCTTTATGAGAGAGGACAATATGGTTGTAGGGATTTTCATATTACTAAAACACCTCTCTTTTTGCTGAAAATCTTGAAGTTGCGCTTGTCTTCTTTACCTATGCTTATTGCATTATGCTTACATGACTTGTTTATTTACAAGATTACTTTTCATAGGAAGTGGGTTAGACTTAAAAGTGTTTCTTATTTGCTTTTGATGCTCTCTTTTGCTTCAACTCTTATTTCTTGCGAGAGCATCATTAAAATTACTGAACCCATCTTAATGGCTATAAAGAAAGCACTTCTTGGGAGGTAACCCATGTTTTTAATTTGCTACTGTTTTGTTGTGTCTTGGAAGTTGTTACTACTGTAGCAACCTCTCCTTATCATCTTTATTGCATTGTTGTGCCAAGTAAAGTCTTTGGTAGAAGGTCGATACTAGATTTGGATTTCTGCGCAGAAACAGATTTTTAGCTGTCACGAATTTGAGCTGTTCTCTCTGTAGGAAAATCGTAAAATCTTGCAAAAATTCGTGAGTAATCCTAAGATACGTACGCAACTTTCATTCAATTTGAGCTTTTTCATCTGAGCATGTTAAGTGCCTCGAAAAAATTCGTCTTTACGGACTGTTCTGTTTTGACAGATTTTGCCTTTTATTTCACATTGCCTCTTTTACTGTGTTTGAGTGGATTTCTTTGCTCCATTAAATTTCAGTAGCCTTGGGTAATGTCCAGAAGTGTTGGGAATGATTTTGTCCTTGCTGAACATGTGAATTTTTGATTATGCACTAACCCTCTAATGAGATTGTTTTGAGTCTGGTGTGAAGGAAGTTTTCAAGGATCAAGAGAGGAGGATGATATAATATGATCAAGAAGAGTGAAAACTCTAAGCTTGGGGATGCTCCCGTGGTTCATCCCTGCATATTTCAAGAAGACTCAAGCATCTAAGCTTGGGGATGCCCAAGGCATCCCCTTCTTCATCAACAACTTATCAGGTCACCTCTAGTGAAACTATATTTTTATTCCGTCACATCTTATGTGCTTTACTTGGAGCGTCTCTGTGCTTTTATTTTTGTTTGTGTTTGAATAAATTCGGATCCTAGCATTCCTTGTGTGGGAGAGAGACACGCTCCGCTTTTTCATATTGAACGCTAGTGTTCTTAGTTTTACTTTTAATGTTCATGATGAAAGTTGAAAGCCGCTTCATTTATTGCTATTTGGTTGGAAACAGAAAATGCTTCATGTGGTAATTGATATATTGTCTTGAATAATTTAATACTTGGCAATTGTTTTGAGCTGTCAAGTAGATCATGTTTAAGCTCTTGCATCATGTGGTTTAAACCTATTAGTGGAGAACTACCGTAGAGCTTGTTGAAATTTGGTTTGCATGATTGGTCTCTCTAAAGTCTAGATATTTTATGGTAAAAGTGTTTGAGCAACAAGGAAGACAGTGTAGAGTCTTATAATGCTTGCAATATGTTCTTATGTAAGTTTTGTTGTACCGATTCATACTTGTCTTTGCTTCGAACAACTTTGCTAGCCAAAGCCTTGTACTGAGAGGGAATGCTTCTCGTGCATCCAAAACCTTGAGCCAAAACCTATGCCATTTGTGTCCACCATAACTACCTACTATGTGGTATCTTTCTGCCATTCCAAAGTAAATTGCTTGCGTGCTACCTTTAAAAAATTCATTCCTTGTCTTTGCAATACATAGCTCATGGGAAAGTAGCCTAAAAAACTATTGTAGTAAAGAATATGTCGCTTATGTATCTTAGTTCTTATAAGTTGCTTGTTGAGCGGTAACCATGTTTACGGGACGCCATCAACCTGTCACACCTTTGTTGAATATCATGTGAGTTGCTATGCATGTTCGTCTTGTCTGAAGTAAGGGAGATTTGCCATGAGTTAAATGGTTTGAGTATGCATATTGTTAGAGAAGAACATTGGGCCGCCAACCAAAACCATGTATCATGGTGGAAATTTCAGCTTGGACATTAATCCTCAAATCTCTTATGAGAATATTATCTGTTGTTGAATGCTTAAAGCATAAAAGAGGAGTCCATTATCTGTTTTCTATGTTGTCCCGGTATGGATGTTCTCAAGTTGAGATCTATCAAAATTGAGAGATCAAATGCGATCTATCTCCTTGGACCTTTGTACAGGTGGCATAGAGGTACCCATTTGAGACACTTGGTTGAAACATATGTAATGCAATGATAATCCATAGAAATCCGAGCTAATTAGGACAAGGAGCGGGCACTATTAGTATTCGATGCATGAGGCTTGCAACTTATAGGAGGTTTTATGCATAACACATATGAATTATTACTACCGTTGACAAAATTGTTTCCATGTTTTCAAAATAAAAAGCTCTAGCACATGAGTAATCCCTGCTTCCCTCTGCGAAGGGCCTTTATTTTACTCTATGTTGAGTCAGTTTACCTACTTCTTTCTATCTTAGAAGCAAACACTCGTGTCAACTGTGTGCATTGATTCTTACATACTTGCTTATTTGCACTCATCATATTACTTTGTGTTGACAATTATCCATGAGATATGCATGTTGAAAGTTGAAAGCAACTGCTGAAACTTAAATCTTCCTTTGTGTTGCTTCAAAACCTTCTATTAAGAATCTATTGCTTTATGAGTTAACTCTTATGCAAGACTTGTTGATGCTTGTCTTGAAAGTACTATTCATGAAAAGTCTTTGCTATATGATTCAGTTGTTTAGTCATTATCTATTTGTTAACAAACTATAGACCATTGCTTTGAATCACTTCATTCATCTCATATGCTTTACAATAGTATTGATCAAGATTATGATGGTAGCATGTCACTTCGAAATTATCCTTTTTATCGTTTACCTACTCGAGGGCGAGTAGGAACTAAGCTTGGGGATGCTTGATACGTCTCAAACGTATCTATAATTTCTTATGTTCCATGCTAGTTTTATGACAATACTCACATGTTTTATATACACTTTATATCATTTTTATGCATTTTCCGGTACTAACCTATTAACAAGATGCCGAAGCGCCGGTTCATGTTTTCTGCTGTTTTTGGTTTCAGAAATCCTACACAGGAAATATTCTCGGAATTGGACGAAACAAAAGCCAAACCTCCTATTTTTCCGAGGGACACACGGAGCCAGAAGGGCAAGCCAGGGGGAGGCCCACGGCCTCCACACCATAGGCCGGCGCGGCCAAGAGGGTGGGCCCCTCGGGCACCCCCTCGCGCCGCCCTTTCGCCTATATATTCCTTCCGTCGCGAAAACCCTAAAATAACAAGTCATATTCCACGAAGAGTTCCGTAGCCGCCGCCATCGCGAAGACAAGTTTCGGGGGATAGAATCTCTGTTCCAGCACGCCGCCGGGACGGTGAATTGCCCCCAGAGTCATCTCCATCGACACCACCGCCATCTTCATCGCCGTTGCTGTCTTCCATGATGAGGAGGGAGTAGTTCTCCCCCGAGGCTGAGGGCTCTACCGGTAGCTATGTGGTTCATCTCTCTCTCCCATGGTGTGATCTTTATGTGATCATGAGCTTTGTAATCTAGTTGATTATGTAGATGTTACTCTTGTCTATTATGCACTCTAGAGGTTACTTTAATATGAACTCCGAATTCACCCTCCACGGTGTGATGGTGACAGTGTGCGCATCGTGTGTGATTCCTTTATGAAGTTGTGGAGCTTCTTTACTCCGGCTTGAGGTGTGCTTTTGCAGCCCTACACAATGAATGGTGTTTGTTATCCAACAAGAGAGTGTTTGAGAGTAGCATTTATTTATTCAATTATGTGATCATTGTTGAGAGTGTCCACTAGTGAAAGTATGATCCCTAGGCCTTGTTTCTAAGCATTGAAACACCGTTTCCAACAAGTTACGCTACATGTTCGCTTGCTGCCATTTTTATTTCAGATTGCAATTACTGCTTATAATCATCCATATTACTTGTATTTCACTATCTCTTCGCCGAACTAGTGCACCTATACATCTGACAAGTGTATTAGGTGTGTTGGGGACACAAGAGACTTCTTGTATCTTAATTGCAGGGGTTGCTTGAGAGGGATATCTTTGACCTCTACCTCCCTGAGTTCGATAAACCTTGGGTGATTCACTTAAGGGAAACTTGTTGATGTTCTACAAACCTCTGCTCTTGGAGGCCCAACACTGTCTACAGGAATAGAAGCGTGCGTAGACATCAGGAAGGAATATTAATTTGAAGAACCTCATCAGCATTAGGCTTATAGAAAATCTCTCTGACAATATCCTCTTTCCACGTCCTAGTAGTTGGGTCAATTAGATCAGACACCCATCTATATCTAGACCTAGAAGCATTCGCAATTATTTTCAAATTTCCTCTAGGCACCCAATTATCACGCCATATCTTTATTTTGTTTCCCGAGACAACCCTCCAAATAACTCCCTTTTTAACAAATCAAGGCCATGCATGATACCTTGCCAACATGGAGAGGAATTCTGGATAAACGCTGTATTAATAAGATTACCTGCTGGAAAGTATTTGGCTTTCAATAATCTAGCGAAGAGGCTATTAGGGTTGTCAATAAGACGCTAAGCCTGCTTTGCAAGAAGAGCTTGGTTGAAAATCCTCAGATCTCTAAACCCCATTCCACCATGAGACTTTGGTTGCATCATCTTATCCCAACCGATCCAATGTGTCTTCCTACTATCAGTGTCATCTCCCCACCAAAAATTCCTGATAATTTGAGATAGGTCATCACATAGGCTAGCAGATAACTTGAAAACACTCATAGCATAAGTAAATATAGATTGAGCTACAGATTTAATCAAGACTTCTTTCGCTGCTCCAGAGGTGTATTTCTCACACCAATCAGAACACTTTCTTCCCAGCCTCTCTTTTGATGGTTGAAACTTGTCATCTTTCATCCTTCCCTCTGGCACCGACAACCCCAGACATTTATCTTCAAAAGAAGTTGTTTGAACATTTAAAATAGCCGCAACCTGATCTCCGTCCTCAACCAAATAGTTCTGGCCAAGCATCAAAGAACATTTAGCAGGGCTAAGTAATTGTCCTATCCCTTTCTCATAGTTATGCAAGACACTATTGATCTTAGTAGCTTGATCCCTATTTGCTTGAAAAAACAGGAGAATATCATTCACAAAAAGAAGGTGGGATATACCCGGGCTTCTTCGACAAATAAAAAGTTCCTGAATGTTACCAAGATCAATTTGATGTTTTAGAAGCTTTGATAAACCCTCCGCCACAAAGAGAAACAGATATGGCGACAAAGGGTCTCCTTGTCTAAGGCCTCTCGAAGGGGAAAATCTTTTCAGGAGCTTACCATTAAATCCGACTGAGAATCTTACAGTCCCGACACAAGTAATAATCCAGTGAATACACTTGTCCGCAAAGCCAATTTTCTTTAAAGCTTTCTCCACAAAATCCCAGTCCACTCTGTCGTACGTTTTCATGAGATCAAGCTTGTAAGCACAAAATTTTCCAGGATTATTCGAACCTTTTTACAGAGCATGAATACATTCAAAGGCAATGATAGAATTATCAGTTATCATGCCATTCAAAGGCAATGATATCATTATCAGTCATCATGCGTCCAGGGATGAAAGCACTTTGTTATTCAGAGATCAGATCCTGTAGAAGGGGCCTCATACGGTTTACTAGACATTTCACAACCACTTGTATAGCACATTACAAAGGCTTATGGGTCTATAATCCTTTAGAGTGATGGGGTTCTTAATATTTGGTATTAGAACAATGGCCGTATCATTGATACCCTCAGGCATATCATCGTCTCTAAAAAAAATTCTGACAGCAGCTATGATGTCCTCTTTAAGAGTACTCCAATTCCTCTGGTAAAAGCAAGCTGGAAACCCTTCAGGACAAGGTGCTTTAGTTGGACCAATTTGAAAAAGAGCAAAACTTATCTCCTCATCAGTAAATTTAGCACATAAGGATTCATTCATATTGGCATCAATCTTCTCTTCAAAAAGATTAGTAATTATATTCGGCTGAACAGAATTATGATGTACCAGAAAATGAATTTGGTAATGACTCCGTGGATGAAGAGAACTTGGCATACCAGGAAGACGTATGTCAAATGGATCGTATAATTCTCTATGTTCTTGATGAAGGAGATGAAGAAGATGATGATGTCATAGTTGTTGATCATCCGAACAAAGTGGAATGTGTTGCTGCAAGATTTTTCAAATACCTAGAAGAAGAAGACATCAATAACAAGGATATGGACATAAGTGATGATGAACATGTTTACAACTGGGAAGACCTTGAAGCTGATGCTAATGGCAGGGATTCAGATTATGATACAGATGTTGAGGATTAGATTAGTGAGAATGACTCATGCGTCTTCACACAAATAAAATGCAGGGGACATGTTTTTTGTGATGGTGGGGAGAAATCCATATGTAGTACTCTCCATACATTTGTTTCTTCTATTTTGTTTACACATTTCATTACTTTTTTGAATGAATCAGAATACAATGAGGAACAACATTAACAGGATAAGCATAAAAAAAATTGGGTGCAACCTTGTCATCATGTAAGACCATATTGTTAATCACAAAAGACACCTTATAGTTAAGTAATTCTGAAACAAAATACAAGAAAGACCATATTGTTCTTGAGACACCTAGGAACTAGAGTTACTTGTCCTAACATCACATTACTCACAAGCTGTTACGATTGATCACTAGTAAAATTTACGGTGACGCTTGCCCCTGGAAGAACTACCCTCACACATTGGCTGCAGGTGTTGTCGTCCCTGGGCCACAAGAGTGATGATGCGGTAGAGCTCATAGGCGACATATCTGTCGGTAGCAGCATACTCCAGGTTCATGTCAGAGAGTGGCTTCCATTCCCAGTAGTCATGGCCTTGGCGCTTCGCAATGTCTGTGACAAGTTCTCCTTCATGCCGATATACTTGGGGTGGATGAGCTTTGCAGCCATAGCAGCCATCCCAACCCTGTATCCACAACCTTTGAGCCTGAACATGTTCTAGATGTCGACGTGTTTGCCCTCTGGTACGTACAACCATTGTTTGTACAGCAATCTGTTGTCATTCCATATGTCCACACCTACCAAAGTGTAACCCTTGTTCCGAAGGGAATCCCTTAGGCTGGAAACGTAGTCCTTACACCTACATAGCAAAATTAAAATCAGGCAGCTGTTGTTATTGTATAAAAATGTTGCAGTAACATCCGTACGCTGCTTAAGCATGGACTCTAGACTCAATCAAATTCCATAACTCATCTCTGAAAACTGACCAAAGTTCAGGTCATGTCAAGTTTAAATATCGAAGTTTTGAACAACTTGCAATCTCTATCATTTATGTATCTGTGAACCTAGAATAGTTTTGTAAAAAATGTAGCACTCTAGGATATTTGTTGCACACAAGGAAGCAATCAAAACACTAAATCTATGAATCCATTCATCACTGCAAAATCTAGGATATTTGCTTCTCACATTTCTCCTTCTGTCAAACTAAATTTCATAACTTGCTATTTTTGTAACAATGTAGTTCAGTTGGAAGACAATATTTAATCCCCAAAGAATGAAGTGCAGCACAAACCAAAGGAATTGCAATAGATTTTGTACCTGATTATGTGAAATAGGAGGTATGGAATAGTTATGCATTTCAGTATTGCTACAACGATTCAGTACCAAATTTCCAAACCAATATCAAACATTTTGAAATTCCATGCTACAACGATTCAGTACCAAATCTGCATAAATTGGAGGATAAATAATTAGATAAATATGCGGATTTTGTACCTGATTACGTGGAAGACCAGAACGTGTTCCTTGATCGCAAGCTGCATGACCGCGATCTAATCTTGGGTGAGGTCGTACTCGAGATCTGGACCGACAAACTTCTCCTCCTCGTTCTTGAGCATGTTGTCGTACATGGCCAGGATCATGTCGACGGTGCTCCCCTCGTTGGTGTAGACGGCCTAGATCCACGTGTCTCCGTGGGTACAGTACTGGTGCACCTCCGCCGTCCTCTTGTCGTCATCCATGCCCTGGAGGCGGTCGAAGTGGAGCAACACTGATGCGCCCGAACCCATGGTGGAAGAGTAGAAGACATAAGAGATGAAAGGGTATAATGCGGTTGCAGAGGAGTGGGTTTTTTCAGAGAGTGTAACTGCCGAGAATATAGTGGAGAAAGAGGAGGTGAGTTTTTTTTTTGACAAGACAGGATGGTCGGTGCCTCGATTTTTAGAACGACTATTTGTATGCCTAGTAGTTTTATTGTTAGTTGATGCATTGAACGAGCTACCTCTTCTTATCCGCACACTAAAACGAAGAGAAAACAATAAACTTATTTACTGCTGTAGCAACTAACTACCTCCGCATTAATGTGATAAATAACTAAAAGTTCAGAATTAAACTTATTCACCGCCACATTAATTAAAGTTCTATTGTGATAAATAATTAGCCGTTTTACAAACTACAGTACAAAAAATTATTTCAGAAGAGTTGAAATAAACTGATGAACACATCTGTAACTGCACACCAAATAAATTGCAAACTCAAACATTGAAATGATTAATTTGTAGCACTCAGAAAATCATCAAACCTTAATGTCTTACAACCATAAACTCATTTTGCAATCGTGCATAAATAAATATCTAGAGGACAAATATGACAGTACTACTTGACGCTAAATATAACTACAGATCAAGTGCGCCATCTGGCACGTGAGAAACAAATAGAAAGAGGCCATGGTCACCAACGTAGAGAATCATCAGCAACTTGTGTCCAATCTCCAACTGATTTTCCTTCTCCATGAATTCGTCCCATTTATTCACGCACACACGACCATCATGATCATCAAGAGAAATGGTGTATGTCGACGACACCCTCGTGTTAGGATCGCAAATAATAGTAATAGCACCTTCTCGTGCCATGTCATCTGAAACAACATGACGATGCATTTATGTTGGAAATTACCAAACAATGGAGAGGATATATATGTCAATTCACATACACTAATCAACTAAATTATTTTTCATTATGATGCACAAAAAAATGAATCAAACATTCCTTACCATGAAATTTTTGCTGCAGTTGGACCAATTCAAGGTATGAACCAGTCCATAAGCTCTTGCAACATTATAATCTCCAGCATCATGATGCTCTACAAACATGTCAAGCTTGTCCACTTCTTCTATCATCTTCTCCATCATTATCCAGTTAACATCGGTTCCCACTGTTGCCGTGAGACGATCAACTATTTCTCTCACTTAAATATCCAAAAATTAGTATTCTACAAAAAAAAATGTAGTTATTACTTAGATCACATCATATATATGGAACCTAGAATGAAATTAAGAGAGAAATATTACATGGATGAATGATAGGGAAATTTTCACAAGCATCCTGGCTTGTTTCTGCATGGCCCATTTTTCCAATGGAGAAATACACCTGCTGGTCCTTTTGAAGTTGGTATACTCTACAATATTGTTTCCAAGCATCACCACTAATGTAAATTTTATTTGGTTTATTTGTAACCATATATTCAAAATAAAAAAATTCTGGTGTAAAAAAGGCCGCGAAGAATATCTTTTTTTCATATTGTTTCACAATATACTTTTTGAGAAAAACAGATCTTCCATAGCATGGGAGAACCTGCAAAGCATGTATGATACAATGATAGAAATGCTCTTGCATGTAACAATAACATATAAACCCCTACAATATTTTCATGAACATGTAAGTCCCTCTAAATAACAATACTAGATCTACGAGCAATGACCTTACGTTTATAGATCTTGCAATAATAAAATCGTACCGTCTTCTTCTCGAATACTTCACGTAGGGTAAAATCGAAAAACTTTCGAATCTGAATCGCAGCATGGCACATACCCTTTTCGTAGAAATAATCACCACACTAAACGGTAAATGAGGTCGTGGGTGCAATCGATCAGATGTAAAAAAATAGTCGGCCATTCTCTCAACACAGAAAGGAAAACGATCTCAGCTTCTACAGGTCATCACGTCGGCCCAAATTAACTAACATACCTCGACAGTCGTTGCCATAGCGGTCCTGGTGAAGGACAATGTTCGACGTCGGCACATGAAAGAGGGAGGACGTGAGAGAACAAGAAGGTTGCGACCTGGCGAGATGAGAACATGCGATGCTGAAAGAGGGACGACGCGAGATCGTCAAGGGACCCTAAATAGTAAAGCTCCCAAGAATGAGTATATTGTTTGTTAGCAATATATTGTTTATTTAGGAAGGTCATAAACTAGTAGACTTTTGCGGCCGATTGTGGGCCAAATCTCATCAAGATTGGTCAAGCCTTATCCCTTCTACCGAAAATAACCAAAAGTGAAGGTTTTATAAAGTTTAAAGCTTTCTTGATTTTTTTTTATGAATTTCAGAGTGTTTGTTCAAACCTAGGTTGACCAGAGTCTACAAATACATTGTACCCTTTTTTTAAATTCGACCAACCGTTCTATGGTAATGTGGTGATGCCAAATCACATTACCACGTGCTCCCAATTTTTTGAATATCATTTCTTGTACTTGCATCACATATGAAGTCATTTCTTCAGTTTTATCTTGATTTTTTTTGAAATTTTCAAACCAATTTGGCTACATATAGCATGCTAGCATCATTACACATCTAGTGATGCACCATTGTGCAAAATTTCAGTGCATTTGAAGATAGCTAGATCAAAAAAAATGGTTCACAAGTGCATGTTTCAGGTAGACGGGCATGATCGTTCAACTAGCCACCTCACGTTTGGGAGTGTTTTGGTAGGGCAACATATTTTTTCCATGCTTGTTATTTTTTATGCAAAGTACTACCCACACATTGACCAAAAGTGAAGGTTTGATAAGATTTCAAGATTTTTTGATTTTTTTATGAATTTCAGAGTATTTGGTCAAACCTAGGTTGACTAGAGGCTACAAAGAGATTATCAAACTTTTTTTAAATTCCACCTTCTGTTCTATGGTAATGTGGTGATACCAAATCACATTACCACGTGCTCCCAATTTTTTGAATATCATTTCTTGTACTTGCTTCACATATGAAGTTAATTCTACAGTTTTGGCTTGATTTTTTTGAAATTTTCAAACCAAAGTGGCTACATAGCATGCTAGCATCATTACCCATGTGGTGATGGACCATTGCGCCAAATATCAGTCCATTTGAAGATAGCTAGATCAAAAAATGGTCCACAAGTGCATGTTTCGGGTAGACGGGCATTGAACTAGCCACCTCACTTTTGGGAGTGGTTTGGTAGTGATACATTTTTTCCATGCTTCTTATTTTTAGTGCAAAGTGCTGGCCAAGAATTAACCAAAAGTGAAGGTTTGATAAGGTTTGAAGCTTTCTTGATTTTTTTAAGAATTTTAGAGTGTTTGGTCAAACCTAGGTTGACCAGACGCTACAAGTAGATTGTCAAACTTTTTTTAAAATTCCACCTGCTATTCTATGGTAATGTGGTGATGCCAAATCACATTACCATTTGCTCCCAATATTTTGAATGTCATTTCTTGTACTTGCTTCACATATGAAGCCAATTCTTTAGTTTTAGCTTGATTTTTTTGAAATTTTCAAACCAAAGTGGCTACATAGCATGCTAGCATCATTACCCATCTGGTGATGGACCATTGTGTCAAATTTCAGTCTATTTGAAGATAGCTAGATCAAAAAATGGTCCACAAGTGCATGTTTTGGATAGACGGGCATGATCGTTGAACAAGCCACCTCACTTTTGGGAGTGGTTTGGTAGGGATACATTTTTCCATGCTTGTTATTTTTAATACAAAGTGCTAGCCACACATTGATCAAAAGTGAAGGTTTGATAAGATTTCAAGCTTTCTTGAATTCTTTTATGAATTTCAAAGTGTTTGGTCAAACCTAGGTTGACCAGAGGCTACATAGAGATTGTTAAAAAAAATTAAATTCCACCCTCTGTTCTATGGTAATGTGGCGATACCAAATCACATTACCACGTGCTCCCAATTTTTTGAATATCATTTCTTGTAGTTGCTTCCCATATGAAGCCAATTCTTCAGTTTTAGCTTGATTTTTAAAAAAATCAAACCAAAGTGGCTACATATCATGTTGGCACATTACCCACCTGGTGATTCACCATTGTGCCAAATTTCAGTCCACTTGAAGATAGCTAGATCAAAAAATGGTCCACAAGTGCATGTTTCGGGTATACAGGCATGATCATTGAACTAGCCACCTCACTTTTGGGAATGGTTTGGTAGGGTTACATTTTTTCCATGCTTGTTACATTTAGTGCGAAGTGCTAGCCACACATTGACCAAAAGTAAAGGTTTGATAAGGTTTCAAGCTTTCTTGAATTGTTTATGAATTTCAGAGTGTTTGGTCAAATCTAGGTTGACCAGAGGCTACAAATAGATTTTCAAACTTTTTTAAATTCCACCTGATGTTCTATGGCAATGTGGTGATGCTAAATCACATTTCCACGGGCTCCCAAATTTTTTGAATATCATTTCTTGTACTTGCTTCACATATGAAGCCAATTCTTCAATTTCAGCTTGATTTTTTTAGAAATTTTCAAACCAAAGTGGATACATAGCATACTAGCATCATTACCTATCTGGCGATGCACCATTGTGCCAAATTTCAGTCCATCTGAAGATAGTTAGATCAAAAAAATGGTCCACAAGTGCATTGTTTGGGGTAGACATGCATGATTGTTGAACTACACACCTCACTTTTGGGTGTGGTTTCGAAGGGAAACATATTTTTGATGCAAAGTGTTAGCCACACATTGAGAAAAAGTGAAGGTTTAATAAGTTTTCAAGCTTTCTTGATTTTTTATGAATTTTAGAGTGTTTGGTCAAACCTAGGTTGACCAGAGGCTACAAAGGGATTGTCAATTTTTTTTAAAATTCCACCTGCTGTTCTATGGTAATGTGGTGATGCCAAATCACATTACCACATGCTCCCAATTTTTTGTATCATTTTTATTTACTTCCTTCACATATGAAGCCAATTTTTCAGTTTTATCTAGATTTTTTTTCGAAATTTTCAAACCAAACTGGCTACATAACATCCTAGCATCATTACCCATCTGGTGATGCACCCTTGGCCAGATTTTAATCCATTTTAACATAGGTAGATCAAAATTGGTCCACAAGTGCATGTAAAAAATGGTCCATTTCGAACCTAATAAATGTTCCCTCCTAAAAATTTGACTCATTTCCTTTCCTTCTTTTCCCCCTCGCCCCACCGCCTAATAAAATATATAAAGCAGTCACCACCATTTGTGTATCATATTAACTGCAAACACCCACCCCCCATCACGCCTCTACCATATCCTCCCCCAAGATCCGATCTCCTCGCATGAGGATAGGTGAACGATGACGCATCTCATCAGCGATCTCCGTGGCAGACGCCATGATCGGGACTCTGCGCAACTTTAAGTCATGAGAGGCGGTGGTGAAAAGTACACCCAAAAAAAGTACACCCAAGAAGAAGGCCTCAATCAAACGCCCCAATGGTAATATTTCAATCACCCACACCTTTTCATATGAATTAGATCTTGCACATCCATTTGATATTAACTGACTGCATATCTAATTGTTGTCAACTGTACATAAACGAGAAACTCTGTTGTGAATTCACGGAACAAGAAATCGGCGACGCTCTGTTCCAAATAGGACCTCTAAAAGCCCCTGGCCCTGATGGCATGCCAGGACGTTTTTTCGAAAGAAATTGGGCCTTGCTAAAGCCTGAAATCACCTTGGCAGTTAAAGGATTCTTCAGCAGTGGTGTCATTCTTGAGGGCCTAAATGAAACTGTGATCGTCCTGATCCCGAAGGGAACAAATCCAGAGAACTTGGCTGAATATAGAGCAATAAGTCTTTGCAATGTTGTGTACAAGATCATCTCAAAGTGTCTTGTAAACAGACTGCGCCCCTTCCTAGATGACCTCATCTCGGAGACCCAGAGCGCGTTTGTCCCAGGCAGATTGATCACGGACAACGCCGTCATTGCTTTCGAGAGCTTTCACAAAATCCAAAGAAGCACAAACCCAAGAGACAATCACTGCGCTTACAAGCTAGACCTTTCCAAGGCCTATGATAGAGTTGATTGGCTCTTCCTTGAAAAGACTCTACTGAAGCTTGGGTTCTGCAAACAATGGACATCTTGGGTGATGACCTGTGTTCGATCAGTCAGATTCTCAGTCAGAATCAATGGACACACTAGTGACCCCTTCACCCCATCCCACGGTTTGAGACAAGGGAATCCCCTTAGCCCGTACCTCTTTCTCTTCGTGGGAGAAGCTCTATCATGCATCCTCAAGAACCAATGCATCGATGGTAATATCACCCCCCTAAAGGTTGCCAGAAACGCTCCGGGTATCTCTAACCTCCTCTTCGCAGACGACAGCCTCCTCTTCTTCAAAGCTTCACCAGAGGAGGCCAGGGCTGTTGACAGCGCTCTGAAATTGTTCCAGAGGTGCACGGGTCAGCTCCTTAGCCCTAGCAAATGCTCGATCCTTTTCAGCACTGCTTGTTCATCGGCTACACAAGTGGAGATCAAGTCCATTCTCGGGGTGTCTACCTCAACCTTTGAGGAGAAGTACCTAGGGCTCCCGACGCCGGATGGTAGAATGAAGAATGATTGCTTCCAGCCAATTATGAAACGGTTTAGCAAAAGATTGACGAACTGGTCTGAAAGATTCATGTCTCATGGTGCAAAAGACACCCTCATCAAGTCTGTGGCGCAGGCGCTATCAGGATTTGTTATGGGTGTTTTCAAGCTTTCCTTGGGCTTTTGTGAGCAATATGAAAAGCTCATTAGAGACTTCTGGTGGGGCGACGATCAAAATCACAGGAAAGTCCATTGGACTGCCTGGGACAACTTAACAAAGCCAAAAGGAAAGGGAGGCCTGGGATTCCGAGACATGCACCTCTTCAATCAAGCACTCCTTGCGAGACAGGCATGGCGACTAATCCAGAAACCTGACAGCCTGTGTGCCAAGGTCCTCAAGGCCAGGTATTATCCTCACGGGAATATACTAGACACGGTCTTCTCCGCTGATCCATCCCCTGTTTGGAAAGGTGTGGTGTTTGGTGAGCTGCTCAAGGTAGGAATTATTAACCGTATCGGTGATGGAAGGAAGACGCAGATTATGCGTGACCAATGGCTGCCAAGGGACAGTGGACTGAAAATCATGGCACTAAAAAAGAACTCTAGGAAAAGGTGGGTTAACCAACTGATTAATACTGAAGACAGAAGCTGGAACACCACACTGCTGCACGAGCTTTTCCATGAGCACGACACCCAGGCCATTCTTCGTATACAGCTCCCGCAGCAGGAACAAGCGGACCATGTTGCTTGGCACTACGAGACGAACGGGTTGTTCTCCGTCAAGAGTGCTTACCGTCTCGCCTTTAGTCTTAAACATCAGCTACGAGATTTTACTAGCAGCAACACCAACACGGATGGCGATCGATCCTTATGGAACTGTGTGTGGAAGGCTGAGGTGCCGCCTAAGGTGCGTGTCTTTGGGTGGAGACTGGCCACCGATACCCTTGCCACTAAGAACAACAAATTCAAAAGGAACCTGGAGGTTTGCAGCCGCTGCTCCATCTGTGGCGCAGCTGAAGAGGATGCCTACCATGCCGCTGTCAAATGCACAAAAGCCGTTGGCCTGCGCCACGCCATGCACGCGCATTGGAAGCTTCCGAAAGAACATCACTTCAAGAAATCGGGGAAGGATTGGCTGTTGTTACTGTTGAACCAGGTCGATGCCATCACAAAAGCCATAATTCTACTGCTGTTCTGGAGATCTTGGCATCTGCGAAATGACATTGTACACGAGCAGGGGAAGGAATCGATCGCCATTTCGGTGTCCTTCCTGCTCTCCTACGACCAGCCTCACGACCCATGTGAGGGAAATGGTAAGACACTGCATTTGGACTACCTCCAGGCCAACTCGCAGTCTTCACAGACTCGCAAGACTGCAGCTTGGTCGGCTCCTCCTGTAGACTGGCTGAAACTAAACACTGATGCCTCTTTCACCGGAATTGGCCAACCCAGTGGCGCTGGGGCTGTTGTGAGAGACCACCTGGGCGTTGTCCTGCTTGCAGCTTGCTCCCCAATGGTCAGTTGTGACGACGCGGAGGAGGCTGAAGCCAAAGCTGCTCTACGTGGGATCAAATTGATGAAGGACATGGGCTACACCAGGGAGCTGGACTGTGCAAGGGCTGTTACGGCACTTCGAGCCAATTACATCAACAGATCAAAGCACTGGGCAATCGTATGATGAAGCCAAATTCTTACTGAAGGATCTGGATGATCACCAAATCATGCACACGAGAAGGGAGAACAACAGGGTGGCTGATGCCCTGGCTAGAACGGCCAGATCAGCTGGCAGCTGCATCTGGAGAGACCACCTTCCTGATGTGATTCAGGACTTTGTAACACAGGACATAACTCGTATGTTACATCGTTAATATAAGGCTCTCTTCATATCGAAAAAAAAAATATAAGGCTCTCTTACCCTAAAAAAAAACTGTACATAATATTGTACAGATCTACATAGTTTCCGATGGTTTTACCTATAATTAACATGTACAATGTGTTTCGTGCGTAAATCACCTTCTTCTTAACACCCCGATTACTCCGTAAATAGTATTTGCGCTATGACTATGAAATCTACAACTCACAATCGTTGTACAATACTCTTTTGACTGTACTATATGGATTCAGTTTACTGTTCCCCTTCTGTTGTCGATAACAGCCTCATTTTCTTCAGTTAAAACTTAAACCCATGATACATACAATTTTGTACGATTGTTTTGCATGCTAGGATTAGGCCACGTAATTCATGATTTTATCATCAGCTGACACCCGCTACTTCATAGGTACATAGATTTATAAACAATAAATTTCTATATCTAACACACCAAAATCTGAACAATGCTTATTTTCTCCTTCTATTTCAGGACTAGGAAAGAAAACACCAGCTCCATACGAGGCAGTAAGGTCCAAAACTCAAGCAGAAAATCAAGCCTGAATGATGGAAATTTTCAAATAAGCACATATCTCCAAAGGTTTGCCCGTTGAAAATATTGAGGAGGAAGTAAGAAGATACGTGCATATATGGCGCACCTCATACTGTGACAAATCCCACCAAAAAAAGAAACCTCATAGAAGAAAAAGATACACACCCAGACTCTACATACGAATCTGATGCAGACGAGTAGGCCACTGCTGATGATGACCATGGTACAGATGAAGAGGAGGTCAATGCTGATAACCCAAAGACAAAGGTTGTCATATCTTATTTTCTTTGAATTTGTAAACCTGAAAAATGCTACACTTTCCTTACTAATATGTTCTTCTTATAACAACAATCAGGCCAACGATGTTCCGGCAACTGCAGCAAAGAAGAAGCATGCAACACAAGCTGAAGCTGAAAATACTGTAACAACAAGATCAAGAGCACGTATTGTCACTCAACCCACTGAATCTACCTCAGCTGACACCTCTGCACGCCAAGATGATCAGGATGCTCAATTGCAAATCACACCGACACAACACTTAACATCTAGAGGAAGCAACTCACCTGAGGACAATCAAATTGTTATTACAAAACAGAAAGGTATTCACATTTTTACTTCAATTTGTCTCTTGTTTACTACTATATTATTATAACTAGAAATTTAACTACTTCCATACCATGTTTCAGAGACATTGGCAAACTCTCCCGGTCATAAGAAAAAGCGTGGGGAACGTGGAATTTCTATGCGCCATGGTCTGCGCGACTACACTAGGAGAAGAGGTGGGAATAAAATGAAAATTGTTTTCACTGAGGGCCTTAAGAGGCCGAAAAATCCTCTTCATGCAGCAAATCTAAGCTCTGAGGTCGGAATACAAATCCGAGACAAAGTGCATCTGGCAATCAACTGGACTCAGTACAAGAAATATGAGACTCTGAAAGATGTTATTCCTGGTGCTATCCGCAAAGTAGCGGTGAGCCCTAGCTCTTCAGTTTTACATCATAGCTATGTTACTTGTCTACCTATGTAACTTCATATTATGCATCTCCATTTTATAGGGAAATTTTGATATGTACACAAATGATGACGTGACCAAGACAGTGTGCACTAATATTATACAGAGTACTATGCGCCAACTACGTTACAGGCTTAAGAAGGAGAATTTGGAAAAGATTAAAGATATGAGCCCCGAGGAAGCATACAAGATGAAGCCAGACAAAATACTAGAGAAATGTTGGAAAGATCTTGTGGTTAGATGGTTTGATGCTCAAAATCAGGTACTAGAATATACACTTACAAATACTCTGCACTTACATCTCTGCTACACATAAAACTAAGTAGTTAATACTCAGATTCAGGAAATGTGTGCGAAAAATCAAGTGAATAGAGAGGCTGTGAAGAAGAACCATACAACTGGATCAAGAAACTTCATTGCACACTACGAATCTCTTGTTAGTATTTAACATGAGCTATACAACAATTGTTCTTCCAAACTTACTACAAATTATGCAAACTGATGTTCGTAATTCCAAATGTTTTGTAGAAATCGGAGAACTTGGAGGACGTGACATCTCCAATTGAATTCTTTAGACTAAGCCACACTAACAAGGATGGCGTGCTGACTAAAGAAGCCAAAATAGCTTATGTAAGACATTTTTAATATTCCTAATATTTTGTAATGAATAAGCTTTGTATTTCAATATCGATATTGCTTTCATTTCAAGTTATTTTGCAGGATGCAATGATGACCATCAAATATAGACCACGCCTTGAAGATGAAACTGAAAAACAAAAGTGCAGATTATTGAAGGAGTATTGAAGGAGAAGAGCCCAAAGACCTCTAGCACAGGCATGTTCCTCTCAAATTTGGGCATTGGATCAATCTTAAGGAAGAGCTCTGTGTCAACAACATACATCATAGAACTAGAAAACAAGCTTGCTGAACAAGAGGAACAATCATTCTGCGCAGCTGAAAGGTACAAACAAGAGATGGAGGAAAGGATGGAAGCCCAGGATAAAAGATTTGCATAAATGAAAAAGAAGCAAGAAGATGACTATGCAACTCTGATGAAAGCACATGAAGAGAAAAACAAATCAACTGGAAAGAAGCAACAAGAATTAGAAACCATGGTTAGCTTCATGTTAAGGACATCACAGCAGCAAGGACATGGCAGCAACTCAACAGCACCTCCATCTTTATGAAATTGTTCATCAAGATGATATAGTTATTTGTATCTTCATTTTACCGTGCTTCTCTGAAGAAATATCTAGCGTGTTAAACCTCTTCCACAAGATGATATATTCACCATTTTATATAGTGGTTCCAAATATATTTATCACTATCATTTTCTACATTTTCTGCATATTTTCGCAATAGCTCTCAAAATTATAACGGTGATGAAATAAATGTCACTGTCACCAACATGTGGACCCACCTAACAGCAATGTGTTGGACCGTCAGAACCCTCTGGGTCCCACCTGTCTGAAACCTCTGGGTCCCACCAGTCTGAACGGTCTGGGACCCACCCTAGGTCCACCTGTAAGAACCATTGGGTCCCACTTGTCATAATGCCACGTCAGTAAATTTCACGTAATTAACAAAATGCCACGTCTATAATGATGACATGTCCACTCTTACTTTTGCTTTACAATGACAAAATGTTTATATATAGAATGGAAAATATTTCAGTCACCTATTATACATCACTGCTGAGAAAGCAAACATCGTCACCTAATATAAGTTGATCAATGACAAAAAAAAAATGCAAACCGTGGTTAGCGATTTTTTATGACACACCTTTATTGATAAAATAAGTGACAACACATTTTTTCACCCACACATATTCGTTGACAAAATCTGGATATTAAGTGACATAAGGGGTTTGTCAATAAATATCATTTATGTTGTAGTGATGGTCGCACCCCCGTGGAAATACGGCAAGAGCTTCTCAGGTTGGGTTCAAGGTATAAGAAACAAATACCGATGAATGATGTGGAAAGAGAGGAACTTACAAAGTGGCCTCTCTCGTGGGTCGGGTCGAGGGAGGAGGAAGATGATCTCTTCACATCGAGTAGCAAGGGCAGCAGCACCACCTCTTCGTAGGGCAACAGGGATGCCCCGTCGAAGGGGAAGAGCACTGCACCGACCAATGTCGGACATAAAGAATTCCTAGATGCTGGCATATGTACCTGAATTCCTCGCCTACAACAAACATGGTAGAGTTCGTACGAGTCTAGGAATGACCCAGATATGATCTCTCCAAGCCTTCCCATAAGAAATTGAGTACTATAATCTGATCCTAACTTTATTCTGAAGATAACTACTTTCCTAGCTTTACTCTTTACTGTAACTGTGTAAAACAACCGAGCCAGAAGAGTGGACGAAAGGTTCCCATGATCCTGGTGGATATGAGGAGTAACATATGTGTGCAACACTAAGTCGTTGACCACCCACGTCGTGTCATACCGAGGGCAATAGCCATGCACTCTCACAAGACAATCATCTGCTTTGCATACCATTGTCAAATATTTTTTAGATGACACAGTTGTCTTGAAAACCCTTTGCTTGGACATTGCCCATGCAATGATCGCGTCCTACAGATGTATCGTGTCCGATATCTGACCCCCTTGGCGATGTTGTTCTAGTGATACTCCTATGCAGAATCATGGCCATCGTTCATGGTCATTCTAGACGAGAGGTCCCGATTCCATGAATCAGTAACCGGCGCATCCTCTTCGTTCTCTTCTTCATCCGGAATCATATGAATTACCACTATCACCATTTGTATCTTCCTTTTCCATCTTCCTCTGCAAGGTGCCATCTTCATCGCCAGCATCTACCTCTTCACTATCACCGTCTCCTCGTGTTGCCTCACTGCTCTGAGCTGATTCGTAACCACAACCTCCATTGTGTGCTTCATTGCTCTGCCCTGATTCATAATCACCACCTCCAGCGTGTACATGGATGCTCTGTCCTGATTCGTAACCACCACCTCCAGTTGGTTCACTTCTCCCTATCCAGGATCGTACCCACCTCGCGTTCAAGCGAAGAGAACTCCTTCACGACACGAATAAGTACATCGGGTAGGGAATCCCATCCTCAGCGAAGCCAGTAAGCAAGCCCAAGTCCATGCAAGAAGGCCCGCTGGATATATCCAAATTCAAAGCCCATCAAAGACTCTCCTACATGAAAGGATCTGAGTCCATCCAAATGATATTAAGCAAAATCCTATTCTGGAAAGAATGGCAAAGTAAGGGATTTCAGTTAATGCCATAAGTAAGAATGTTTTGCCAAAGCCCCGATTGGAGATTTAGCTGATAAAAAGGAAAAAGGCTGGATCAAGAAAAGGGGGGTACTACGAGCCCTCTGCCCCACGCATCTAACCAGCTCGCGTGGTTCACCGGTTCCACCGACGTCACCCTTAGATAGAGGGGTGAGTTCCCCTATTTTTGGATCCTTCTACCTAGTGCATCTGCTGAGATGTCCGATCTATCGGGCCTCAAATACTAAAAAAATATTTGATCTTGACTTGGTCCACAGTGCATGCACACCGATAGTGTATGTTTCAGGATTTAGTTCGAAACTTGGGCTACTGTGTCTAAATTGATTTTGTAAAACTGATTAAGTTACAAGATGAAAACTTATATTTAAGGACGTAGTCTTAGGACAATATAGTAGATACTAGTAGAATAAACAGTAATTATGTTCGTGTGGAGCCACACAAAAATACAAGTGTCAGAAGGAAAGTTACAGCTGAAAGATATACAACATGATGCTGCAAGTGCAACCTTATGTTCTCGTCTCACGTATAATTCAGAGAATTACATGTTCGACCCTGACATATCAAAACATCAATGCATATACATATAAATTATCAAAACGGACCAAAGAACTGCTCATCCAGATGTCGAAGAAGGCAAGAACCCAGGCTAGCAGAAAGCAATGCAGAGTGACTTGCATTGGTAGACTAATAAGACCTAAGAAGATAGGTAGTAGCCATCCACGAGTTCTATCAACTTGCTGGCCACTGCGCTTGCAAACACCGGAGATCCTTGATGAATCTGCATCCAGATAGATAAACAAGGAAACAACGAAGATTATCATCTTAAAGTGTTGAAACGACAAGGTAAATGCCAGTGAGATTGGTTGTGACCTTAATTAATCAAAGTTTTAAATAGCACGCTATCTTGACGGCATAGCATCCCTATATATAGCAGATTTAGAGGACTCTCGCTAACGCTATGCACTTTTAATGCTAAATAGAAACTCCCGCTAATAGCTCGCTAAATCGGGCCAAAACGTTAAATTGGGGGAAATAGCGCTATTTCTCCCGCTGGATCCGAAAATTTAAAAAACAGAATGCCTAAGAGCATCTCCAGTCGCATCCCCAAACGACGTCCGGCAATAGCGCCGAATTTTCGTTTGGGGGACGTCCGGACGAAACTTTCGTTTGGAGGAGGTCTCTTTCCTAGCCACGTCCCCCAAACACGACCTCCAAACAAAAAGCAAGTGTAAAAATCGTGTCCGGTGTCCTTGATGGAGCCTCTATACACAGGGGATGGGCTAGGGACGCCGGACAATATTTGAGGGACGTCCGGAGCGAAGCGGCCTTTGGGGCATGCGACTGGGACGTTTTTTAGGCCGGCGTCCCCTAAATTCCTTTGGGGGACGCTTTGGGGAACGCGACTGGAGATGCTCTAAGCCCAGCTTTAAATTAATAAAGCCACAACGGCAGATTACATGGATACTAAGAACAGCTTACAACACAGAGAAGAACAAGCAAACATAAGAGAACATGAAGAACAACTTGCAACTCTAATATCCTCTTCAGCAAACAGAGCCCAACACCAGTGGAGCTCGAGGAGATAGCTAGTGTGGAAGGACAGGGAAGGCCCCAGGGAAACAAACATCAGCCTCAACCTTTCCATCGCCGCAGAAGGCTCCCTGCCTCCTCGCCCTGGCTCGAAGGGCGCCGTACCATCGGCCGATGGAGGCGCTCCCCTGAGCTAGGCTGTACACTAACGCCGGGAACCGAGGGAGCCGAACCAAGCACACCGACGCCAAGCCACACAAAGAGCAACACAACAACAGACCGGAGATCGAATGCACCGGGGACGAAGCAGCTGGGCACGCTGGAGAAGATCACCGGAACACCTCCAAAACACATAACCTGCGTCCACATCCTACCCGAGCTCCCCAAGGTCGCGCCTTCAGCAAGGTGAGCGACGCCACGGCGCCAATCCAAGATTAGGTTTTCACCCAGGTAGCAAGGAGGAGAGGGAAGGACAGTACCTCGGCGGTGCCCCCAGCGTGGAAGGCGGCGCCCATGGACGTCGTCGCCGTCGTGACCGGTAACACCGGTCAGGGATTTCTCCCGGTCGCAGAGTCCCGCCACCATCAGCTTGGCCGGTGCAGGACCAGTGAGCTTGGACGCCGTTGTGGAGAGGAGGGGCCAGTGGCTTTAGATCTGGCGCCAACGACCACCAAAGGGGCCCCCAGGCCATGGCCAGCACCCGCCGGCTCCGCACCGCTCACACGGCCGTGGAGACCAGCCCGCACCCGCAAACCCCGCTCGCCGCTGAGCCGAGGCCGCACTACCACCAGATCAGGGCTGCCGCCCTGAGATGCCGAGCCCGCACCCCAGGCTGCTCTAGGGCCAGCCATCGGAGCCGGAGGAGAGCCAAGCGACCGCATCTGCTACGGCGAACCTGACGCGAGGTTCCTCCACCCATACGCCGAGCCAAGGGCCCAAATCCCCACCGCCCCCTTCAGCGGTGTCGCGAGCCAGGGCTGGCGGCGCCTCGGGGAGCGACGAGGAGGAGGGGAGGGAGCGGCAGCGGCGGAGACTAGGGTTTCGCCCCCTCGGTCGTCTGGAGGGGGTGACGCGAGGGGAGCGGTCCTCCGAAAATTTCAATACTTGAATTTGAACAAGCTAGATAGACCTAGTTATGTAATATGCACTTTGGCGCTCCTTTTATTGCTACAAACATCATGGTTATTCAGTACACATTTGTAACTGAACCGTTGAGTTTATATGGAAATTCTTTCGATGTTACCAATACACGATGATTAAGTTTTCGGAAAGTTTTCTGGTTTTAGGAAAAGCCCTAAATGGCTACGGTACCTATAGCTTTATCGTCTCGAAAATGCCGCCTCTAAGAAGTACTACCTCCGTTTCAAGGAATAAAGCGCCCTCGTTTTACGTGCTTTTTGTTTGACCAAGAATTACTCAAATAGATTCGTATGGAATTAACATCATTAAAAAGTGTTTTTCAATACGAATCCAACGATACTAATTACATATAATATAATTAAAATTTTATTGCTTAATTTTTATGGTTAAAGTTCGTCTTAAAATACCCATGCGCCTTATTCTTTAAAACGGAGATAGCATAGCCAGTTATCTTAAACTTTGTAATAAGTTACCTTAGTGTTGAACATGTAGACGTGGCAGTCGTCGATCTTGCCGCCAGAGAGGTGGACGAGGTCGAGGCCGAGGTGGTCCAGCGCGAGGGACGCAGCGGCGAGGCACCCGTCGCTCCGGCTGTTGGTGAGCCTGATGTTCACCTCGTCCTCCACGATCCGCACGTCCACGGACGTCTCCATGCTCTTCCGCTGGATGAACGTGCTCTGGATCGGTACCACTGCCGACTCGCCCACGGAGCTCTCCGAGTCTCCCGCCGAGGCGTCCACGACGTCCCCCTGGTGCTCCCTCTTCTTCTCCATCAGCAACGACAGCTCCTCCACCGTCCTCCCCAGCTCTTGGATGTACTCAATCGCGTCGCCGACTATCGTGGCCCGATCCTCCTACGAGAAAATTAACGTATATTAGAAGTTTAACACACAGGTAATATTTTCGAAACAAAAGATGAGTATACACGAGAGATCGATGAAAGATAGACCGTACATACGACGTAGGTAGGCCACTGCGCCAAGTAGCTAGCTAGATGACGATTTAGGAAGAGGTACGAACGTGCCGCACAAACCTTGGTACGGTTGGGGATGAGGATCATGAGGGCGGTGAACTTGTCACTGAGCCGCATCCGGCGCTGCTTCTCCTTCTTCTCGCCACTGCCATCGCCGATGATGCCGCAGAGGCTCCGCTTCCTGGCCCGTGGCTTCCGCGAGCTCTCGACCAAGCAGGTCAACTCGTCGTCTGCGGCGCCGAACAAGGACCTGGTCCTCGGAACGCCGGGGAGGTACATCTCGGCGGTGGCGGGATAGTAGTCAGGCAGTTTGCTCATCGACTGGTGGCTGGTGGCAGCCAGCTGCTGAAACTGCACCGGCGGCTGCTGCTCGAAGAAGTACTCCATGGTGGGCTGCGGCGAGACGTAGGAGAGGAGGTGGAAGTTGAGCTCTGCCGGGATGAGGTGCGACTGGCCGGTGTCTATGTCCTCGCAACTGAGGGTGGTACATCTTTCCTTAGTTTTTCAGATTTATAAACCTGTACAGACACACCCAGCCAGCGGGAGTAATTAGTACGGTTGTCCAACTTGTGTGTGAAATCTCCTTACATGCAAAAATGGGAGTATGGGAAATATATTACTCTCTCACAGTTTATAAGGCACGCGCGTACCCCTAGATCGCAAATTTGATCAAGTTAGCATTAGTTATATATTATAAAAAAATTATATCATTAGAAAGTTCAGATGTTCTATTTTCTAATGATATAATTTTTGTATTATATAATTTAAATTATATAGGTTAAATTGATGATCTAGGGGTACGCGCGCGCCTAATAAACTGTGAAGGAGGGAGTACGGAGTAGTACTACCTCTGATCATGTTTAATCGACGCAGCTACGTACGTACATAAGATATTTCCTTGCGGCCGCCGGCCGGCCGGCACGCGTGTCGATTAAATCCAAACAGAGAGAGCAGATATTTAGGGTTGGGTAGGAGAAAGAGGCAAAGGTATTTTGGGTAGGACAAAGTGGCGTTCACTGTGGGATTGGCAGCGTGAAAGGGACACTTGTACAACGAAAGTTGCCCGGCCTCTTTTTCAGAAGAGTGGTTTGTTAACCTCCTGCAACGAGTGGTAGAGCAAATATAGTGGCAACGCCACCCGTCCTTAGTTTCTTTTTAGAAAATAGGGTTTCATCCGATATTAAATTAATGATGCCCTCAACGTTGCAACTTGATGCTGAGATACACCAACTTTCTCCAGTGCGAAAACCTATGATCTATCATCACGGCGATGACGCCGGTTGTGCACTGTTCCTTTCTTGGAGACGTCACGTTTGGAGAAGATGGATTTCTAGTGTTATCTTGGTGGTGTTTGGTTCGTTGCTACAAGGAACAGTTTGATTTTTCTTTTCTGTAATTCTTCTATCTTTTTTGGTTGTCTGCATTTGTATTGCCATTAGGTCACTACGTTGTTGCAGAGGCCGAGTGTAGTTGGTATCTTCATGATGTTAATATATTTCCTTTGTCCATTTTTTTTAGGTATAACTTATAACTTCAAGGCATATTTACATGTTTTGTTGATTAAATTAATAGTCAAATTTAGACATAGAAAAACATGTGCCCCACCTTACTAGTAGGAAAATGACTATTGATCATATATGCAAATCAGTTACTGGTCGCGGGCCCAGACCACGACTACTATTGCACCAATAGTACTGGCCATTGGCGATATACCCATCACACACTACTAGAAAAAAGGGCTACAGCTGAAGGGTATACTACCGACGCACAATTAATCACGCGCGCCGGTGCAAATACCATCGACGCACCAGGAAAGTGTCGTGCCGGCGAAGAACTGCTACCGTCGGCACCGGAAGCGTTGTGCAACGGCGCTAAAGGTAGGTCATGGCTCCATCCGTTCCAGGCCTGGCCCAAGTCGGCGCGCCCCTAGCCTGGTGCGCCGGCAGTAAGTCTTGGGCCTGGCCTAGAACGGATACACACGGCCGCTCCCACTACTGCCGGCGCACCCTTACCTTGGTGCGCCGACAGTAACCTGGGAACTATTCCCCTACTTCATTACTGACATGCCCTCATCTCACTCTCCTACTCCTCCCACACACTCCCCGATCCTTCTCCGAACCCATCTCATTTTTCCTCATTTCTACCCCTAAATTAGCTAATTGACCAAAAATGTTGACAATATTTAGCGAATCTTCCCGTCCAACATGCATCACACATCCTCTATGTAGATCTAGATCGATCTATCCCACATTGACCGAGCAATCCAGATCTAGATCTAGATCTAGAAAATAAGAACCCATGCGCCTTAGTCGGCGTGACGTCTCAATCTCGTCTACTTATATATCAACCAAATAGGCGATTAATGCACAAATTACGGATGAAATCTCCTATGTGTATATATTGCAAATTTGAAGCAAAGTGTGGCATATATTGTGTTTGTGACCGAATGATTTGATGAGATGAAAATGATTTGCCAATGTTGGGCCAAAATGTTGATTCGTTAAGTTTTCGTTTCGGCATATTTCTGTCGCTCCTAGGTCTTAATGTATAGGAAAGTCATGCCAAAAAATTTCGTGAAAATTACCAACGGATGCATGGTTCTAATCAATTATCTTGCCTATTAGGAGATAATGGTCATCAAGATGAGGGAAAGCGTCGATGAGATATCTCAAACATGCGATCGCCGATATGTATCGAAATAACCACACAAAGATATTGTGTCTGTATCAAATATGGAAACTAGGGAAATGGATTGACCCCTTTTCAAGCAAATTGCAGGGGCACTGATGCATGTAGTTGACACGTCCGTTGGGAACCCCAAGAGGAAGGTGTGATGCGCACAGCGGCAAGTTTCCCTCAGTAAGAAACCAAGGTTTAATCGAACCAGTAGGAGTCAAGAAGCACGTTGAAGGTTGATGGCGGCGGGATGTAGTGCGGCGCAACACCGGAGATTCCGGCGCCAACGTGGAACCTGCACAACACAACCAAAGTACTTTGCCCCAACGAAACAGGTGAGGTTGTCAATCTCACCGGCTTGTCTGTAACAAAGGATTAACCGTATTGTGTGGAAGATGATTGTTTGCGGAAAATAGTAAAACAAGTATTGCGATGAGATTGTATGCGATGTAAAGAATAGGACCGGGGTCCACAGTTCACTAGAGGTGTCTCTCCCATAAGATAAAAGCATGTTGGGTGAACAAATTACAGTCGGGCAATTGACAAATAGAGAGGGCATAACAATGCACATACATGTCATGATAAATATAGTGAGATTTAATTGGGCATTACGACAAAGTACATAGACCGCTATCCAGACATGCATCTATGCCTAAAAAGTCCACCTTCGAGGTTATCATCCGAACCCTTTCCAGTATTAAGTTGCAAAACAACGGACAATTGCATTAAGTATGGTGCGTAATGTAATCAACAACTACATCCTTAGACATAGCATCAATGTTTTATCCCTAGTGGCAACAGACACATCCACAACCTTAGAACTTTACATCACCGTCCCGCATTCAATGGAGGCATGAACCCACTATCGAGCATAAATACTCCCTCTTGGAGTTAAGAGCAAAAACTTGGCCAGAGCCTCTACTAATAACGGAGAGCATGCAAGATCATAAACAACACATAGGTAATAACTTGATAATTAACATAACATAGTATTCTCTATCCATCGGATCCCGACAAACACAACATATAGTATTACGGATAGATGATCTTGATCATGTTAGGCAGCTCACAAGATCCGACAATGAAGCACAATGAGGAGAAGACAACCATCTAGCTACTGCTATGGACCCATAGTCCAGGGGTGAACTACTCACTCATCACTCCGGAGAGCGACCATGGCGGTGAAGAGTCCTCCGGGAGATGAATCCCCTCTCCGGCGAGGTTGCCGGAGGAGATCTCCGGAATCCCCGAGAAGGGATTGGTGGCGGCGGCGTCTCGATAAGGTTTTCCGTATCGTGGCTCTCGGATCGCGGGGTTTCGCGACGGAGGCTATTTGTAGGCGGAAGGGCAGGTGAAGAGGCGGCACGAGGGGCCCACACCATAGGTCGGCGCGGCCGAGGGCCTAGGCCGCGCCGCCCTGGTGTGTCGCCACCTCGTGGCCCCACTTCGACTCTCCTTCGGTCTTCCGGAAGCTTCGTGGCAAAATAGGACCCCGGGCGTTGATTTCGTCCAATTCCGAGAATATTTCGTTACTAGGATTTCGAAACCAAAAACAGCGAGTAAAACAAGAATGGCTCTTCGGCATCTTGTTAATAGGTTAGTTCCAGAAAATGCATAAATACGACATATAATGTGTATAAAACATGTAGATATCATCAATAATGTGGCATGGAACATAAGAAATTATAGATACGTCGGAGACGTATCAGCATCCCCAAGCTTAGTTCTTCTCGTCCCGAGCAGGTAAAACGATAACAAAGATAATTTCTGAAGTGACATGCCATCATAACCTTGATCATACTATTTGTAAACATATGTAATGAATGCAGCGATCAAAACAATGGTAATGACATGGGTAAACAAATGAATCATAAAGCAAAGACTTTTCATGAATAGTACTTCAAGACAAGCATCAATAAGTCTTGCATAAAAGTTAACTCATAAAGCAATAAATCAAAGTAAAGGTATTGAAGCAACACAAAGGAAGATTAAGTTTCAGCGGTTGCTTTCAACTTGTAACATGTATATCTCATGGATAATTGTCAACATAGAGTAATATAATAAGTGCAATATGCAAGTATGTAGGAATCAATGCACAGTTCACACAAGTGTTTGCTTCTTGAGGTGGAGAGAAATAGGTGAACTGACTCAACATAAAAGTAAAAGAATGGTCCTTCAAAGAGGAAAGCATCGATTGCTATATTTGTGCTAGAGCTTTTATTTTGAAAACATGAAACAATTTTGTCAACGGTAGTAATAAAGCATATGAGTTATGTAAATTATATCTTACAAGTTGCAAGCCTCATGCATAGTATACTAATAGTGCCCGCACCTTGTCCTAATTAGCTTGGACTACCGGATCATTGCAATACACATGTTTTAACCAAGTGTCACAATGGGGTACCTCCATGCCGCCTGTACAAAGGTCTAAGGAGAAATCTCGCATTTTGGATTTCTCGCTTTTGATTATTCTCAACTTAGACATCCATACCAGGACAACATGGACAACAGATAATGGACTCCTCTTTAATGCATAAGAATGTGGCAACAATTATTATTCTCATATGAGATTGAGGATATATGTCCAAAACTGAAATTTCCACCATGAATCATGGCTTTAGTTAGCGGCCCAATGTTCTTCTCTAACAATATGTATGCTCCAACCATTAAGGTGGTAGATCTCTCTTACTTCGGACAAGACGGACATGCATAGCAACTCACATGATATTCAACAAAGAATAGTTGATGGCGTCCCCGAAACATGGTTATCGCACAACAAGCAACTTAATAAGAGATAAAGTGCATAAGTACATATTCAATACCACAATAGTTTTTAAGCTATTTGTCCCATGAGCTATATATTGTAAAGGTGAATGATGGAATTTTAAAGGTAGCACTCAAGCAATTTACTTTGGAATGGCGGAGAAATACTATGTAGTAGGTAGGTATGGTGGACACAAATGGCATAGTGGTTGACTCAAGGATTTGGATGCATGAGAAGTATTCCCTCTCGATACAAGGTTTAGGCTAGCAAGGTTTATTTGAAACAAACACAAGGATGAACGGTGCAGCAAAACTCACATAAAAGACATATTGTAAACATTATAAGACTCTACACCGTCTTCCTTGTTGTTCAAAACTCAATACTAGATATTATCTAGACTTTAGAGAGACCAAATATGCAAACCAAATTAGCAAGCTCTATGTGTTTCTTCATTAATGGGTGCAAAGTATATGATGCAAGAGCTTAAACATGAGCACAACAATTGCCAAGTATCAAATTATTCAAGACATTTTAGAATTACTACATGTAGCATTTCCCAATTCCAACCATATAACAATTTAACGAAGAAGAAACTTCTCCATGAATACTATGAGTAAAGCCTAAGGACATACTTGTCCATATGCAACAGCGGAGCGTGTCTCTCTCCCATACAGTGAATGCTAGGATCCATTTTATTCAAACAAAAACAAAAACAAACCGACGCTCCAAGCAAAGTACATAAGATGTGGCCGAATAAAAATATAGTTTCAGGGGAGGAACCTGATAATGTTGTCGATGAAGAAGGGGATGCCTTGGGCATCCCCAAGCTTAGACGCTTGAGTCTTCTTAGAATATGCAGGGGTGAACCACCGGGCATCCCCAAGCTTAGAGCTTTCACTCTCCTTGATCATATTGCATCATTCTCCTCTCTTGATCCTTGAAAACTTCCTCCACACCAAACTCGAAACAACTCATTAGAGGGTTAGTGGACAATAAAAATTAACATGTTCAGAGGTGACACAATCATTCTTAACACTTCTGGACATTGCATAAAGCTACTGGACATTAATGGATCAAAGAAATTCATCCAACATAGCAAAAGAGGCAATGCGAAATAAAAGGCAGAATCTGTCAAAACAGAACAATCCGTAAAGATGAATTTTATTGAGGCACCAGACTTGCTCAAATGAAAATTCCCAAATTGAATGAAAGTTGCGTACATATCTGAGGATCACGCACGTAAATTGGCTTAATTTTCTGAGCTACCTACAGGGAGGCAGGTCGAAATTCGTGACAAAGCAAAGAAATCGACAATCGCGCAAGTAATCCAAATCTAGTATGAACTTTACTATCAAAGACTTTACTTGGCACAACAAAACAAAAAACTAAGATAAGGAGAGGTTGCTACAGTAGTAAACAACTTCCAAGACTCAAATATAAAACAAAAATACTGTAGTAAAAACATGGGTTGTCTCCCATAAGCGCTTTTCTTTAACGCCTTTCAGCTAGGCGCAGAAAGTGTGTATCAAGTGTTATCAAGAGATGATGAATCTTCAGTGGGGTTTGGAGTTTTCTCAATCATGCGTAGTATATTAGATACATAAGTTTCAGCGGCTCCCTTTTCATTAGTCTTGGGCTTGCTACTCTCATCAAACAAATTTTCAGGAACAAGCCAAGCATAGTTATTTTCTAGCGCTTCATTCATCGCTAGGAGCTTACATGGTATTGGTGCTTTGATCTCCCCACCATCATTAATGTTATTAGTGTACCTTACTCTCTCCATGTCCATCTTTTCAAGGATACTAACAAAATTGGTATAAGAACCAAGCATTTTATATTTAATAAAGACCTTTCTAGCCTCTCTTGCTATACCACCAAATTCTCTAAGAAGGGTTTCTAAAACAAAATCTTTCTTTTCCCCTTCTTCCATATCACCGAGTGTAAGAAACATGTGTTGGATTATAGGATTGAGATTAACAAATTTAGTTTCCAACATGTGAACTAAAGCAGCAGCATCAATTTCATAAGTAGGAGCAAGTTCTACCAAGTGTCTGTCTTCAAAATCTTCAACGGTACTAACATGATTGAAAAATTCTTCTATATTGTTTCTCCCAACTATGGACCCACGTCCTACCGGTATGTCTTTTGTGGTAAAATTAAAAGGAAACATGATGAATCAAGTAAAGTAAATGCAAGTAAACTAATTTTTTTGTGTTTTTGATATAGAGTGCAAGACAGTAAATAAAGTAAAGCTAGCAACTAATTTTTTTGTGTTTTGATATAATGCAGCAAACAAAGTAGTAAATAAAATAAAGCAAGACAAAAACAAAGTAAAGAGATTGGGAAGTGGAGACTCCCTTGCGGCGTGTCTTGATCTCACCGGCAACGGCGCCGGAAATTTGCTTGATGCGTGTAGTTGACACGTCCGTTGGGAACCCCAAGAGGAAGGTGTGATGCTCACAGCGGCAAGTTTCCTCGATAAGAAACCAAGGTTTAATCAAACCAGTAGGAGTCAAGAAGCACGTTGAAGGTTGATGGCGGCGGGATGTAGTGCGGCGCAACACCGTAGATTTCGGCGCCAACGTGGAACCCGCACAACACAACCAAAGTACTTTGCCCCAACGAAACGAGTGAGGTTGTCAATCTCACCGGCTTGTCTGTAACAAAGGATTAAACGTATTGTGTGGAAGATGATTGTTTGCGGAAAATAGTAAAACAAGTATTGCAAGTAGATTGTATGCGATGTAAAGAATAGGACCGGGGTCCACAGTTCACTAGAGGTGTCTCTCCCATAAGATAAAAGCATGTTGGGTGAACAAATTACAGTCGGGCAATTGACAAATAGAGAGGGCATAACAATGCACATACATGTCATGATAAATATAGTGAGATTTAATTGGGCATTACGACAAAGTACATAGACCGCTATCCAAGCATGCATCTATGCCTAAAAAGTCCACCTTCAGAGTTATCATCCGAACCCCTTCCAGTATTAAGTTGCAAAACAACGGACAATTGCATTAAGTATGGTGCGTAATGTAATCAATAACTACATCCTCGGACATAGCATCAATGTTTTATCCCTAGTGGCAACAAAGCACATCCACAACCTTAGACCTTTCGTCACATCGTCCCAGCATTCAATGGAGGCATGAACCCACTATCGAGCATAAATACTCCCTCTTGGAGTTAAGAGCAAAAACTTGGCCAGAGCCTCTACTAATAACGGCGAGCATGCAAGATCATAAACAACACATAGGTAATAACTTGATAATTAACATAACATAGTATTCTCTATCCATCGGATCCCGACAAACACAACATATAGTATTACGTATAGATGATCTTGATCATGTTAGGCAGCTCACAAGATCCGACAATGAAGCACAATGAGGAGAAGACAACCATCTAGCTACCGCTATGGACCCATAGTCCAGGGGTGAACTACTCACTCATCACTCCGGAGGCGACCATGGCGGTGAAGAGTCCTCCGGGAGATGAATCCCCTCTCCGGCAGTGGTGCCGGAGGAGATCTCCGTAATCCCCCGAGATGGGATTGGCGGCGGCGGCGTCTCGCAAGGTTTTCCGTATCGTGGCTCTCGGTCCCGGGGGTTTCGCGACGGAGGCTATTTGTAGGCGGAAGGGCAGGTAAAGAGGCGGCACGAGGGGCCCACACCATAGGTCGGCGCGGCCAGGGCCTAGGCCGCGCCGCCCTGGTGTGTCGCCACCTCGTGGCCCCACTTCGACTCTCCTTCGGTTTTCTGGAAGCTTCGTGGCAAAATAGGACCCTGGGCGTTGATTTCGTCCAATTCCGAGAATATTTCGTTACTAGGATTTCTGAAACCAAAAACAGCAGAAAACAAAGAATCGGCTCTTCGGCATCTTGTTAATAGGTTAGTTCCAGAAAATGCATAAATACGACATATAATGTGTATAAAACATGTAGATATCATCAATAATGTGGCATGGAACATAAGAAATTATCGATACGTCGGAGACGTATCAGGCACCTACTCTCGAGTGGTTTCATGCAGGGAAACACTCAATGGATGAGTAATTATTATGATGATGCGGAGGTCAATGGAGTGATGGTAGCAGGTGGTAGCCGGCAACAAGGGCATCATGATATTGATGAAGATGAAGAGTTTGGCACACACGACTATGCACATCAGTATCATGATGAACAAACTGTTGAAGACGCGTACAATAACATTGATGATGGCGAAGAGGTGCCGCTAGCTTCAGTCGTGCGAGGCCCTCATCTTCAAGATCTGCTTCTCAAAAAGATAAAAAATGCTAGGCAGAAATCAAAGCTTGAGCAACTAGAGACATACTCGAATACTCCATTGTACGACGCAGGTCGCGGGTTGGAGGAGTCCTGCTTGAGAGTAGCGCTCGATGTTTTCTGAAGGAAAAACACGGATGGACGGACACAAACGTCGATGACATTCTGCAATACTGAAAAGATTGCCTTCCTGCCGGGAACACGTGCCCTGGTAGTCTAGCCGAGGCCAAGAGAATCACGTGCCCTCTTGATTTACCACACCAAAAATACCACGCATGCATCAACAACTGCATCATTTATCGTAACGAGCACGCGGACAAGGCCAAATGTCCGTTGTGTGATGCTGATCGATACTAGAAAGGGAAAAAAGAAAGCTCCTCGAAAAGTTGTGCGGTACTTCCCGCTCGCCCCTCGGCTATAACGGTTCTTCGCGGACTGCAAGGAAGCAAAGCTCATGCGCTGGCACGCTGAAAGAAAGGAGGCAGTGTTGCATGATCCAGAGCGGTTTGAACACCCAGTGCTGACACACCCTTCAGATGAAAGCCAGTGGAAAATATTAGACATTGAATACGAAAGTGTCAGGGCAGATCCCTGAAACGTCAGGTTGGGTGCGAGCATGAACAAATTCAATCCGTTCGGCAACCAGAGCAACACACATAACACCTGGCCCGTGTTTGTATGGATGTACAATCTCCCCCTGACAGTGCATGAAGAGGAAGTACATACAAATGAGTATGCTAATTCAAGGGCCGATACAGCCATGAAATGATATCAACATGTATCTCCTACTATTAAAGGTGGAGCTTCACACGTTGTGGGCGGAGGAAGGGGTAGATACATCGGACGCCATCGAAGAAGAATATTTCCATTTGAGATCCGCATTGATCACGACGGTGCAGGACTACCTCAGATACAGATAGATTGCATGCCAGGTGTGCCATGGACACAAGGCATGTGTCACATGCATGGAAGAGACGCTGTTTTTGCAGCTTGGTAAGGATCCCGACTCTTCAAATATCGTTTACATGGGGCATCGAAGGTGGCTACACAAGACTGACTGATACATTGCAAACATATCTAAATTTTTGATGCTCCATGCTTGGTTTACACCAATTGCTATATGTTTTGTTTACACTTCGTGGCATTTTTATGCATTTTTTGGAACTAACCTATTAACAAGATGCCACAGTGCCAGTTCCTGTTTTCAGCTGTTTTTGTATTTCAGAAAAGTTGTTCTGGAAATATTCTCAGAACTAGACGAAACAAAAGCCAAAGTTTCTATTTTTCTGTCATGAAGACGAAGTCCAAAGGGGAGACGGAGAAGAGCCGGGAGGCGTCCACACCACCCCTAGGCGCGGGCCCCCCTGGCCGCGCCTAGGCATGGTGTGCCCCCCGGGCGTCCACCGACATCACCCTTTTGCCTATATATTGCTCCCGACGCGAAAACCCTAGATCAATCAGCCTCCATCCACGAAAAGTTCCGTAGCTCTGCCGCCATTGAAGACAAGTTTCAGGGGACAGAAATCTCTGTTTCGGCACCCTGCCAGGACGGGGAATTGCCCCCCGGGCCATCTCCATCGACTCCACTGCCATCTTCATCGTTGTTGCTAACTCCCATTATAAGGAGGGAGTAGTTCTCCCCCGAGGCTGAGGGCTTTACCAGTAGCTATGTGGTCTATCTCTCTCTCCCATGGTGTGATCTTTATGTGATCACGAACTTTGTAATCTAGTTGAATAAGTAGATGTTACTCTTCATCTATTATGCTACTCAAGTGGTTTTATTATTGTGATCTCCAGAGACACCTTGCCCCACGGTGTGAAGGTAACAGTGTGCGCACGGTGTGTGTCTCTTAGGCTAAAGATTACAGAAATACTTATCATGAGTTATAATTTGAGTTGGATGTCTCTATGAAATTGTTGTGTTTGTTAGTACTATCTTTGGATGCTCAAAGTGACAGAGTGGGGTGTCCCTGGGTTTGGAACGCAAACTTTAAGGAGTGCTTTTGCAGCCCTACGCGACGAATTGGTGTTCGTTATCCAACCGGAAAGTGGTTCAGAGTAGCATAGTGAAGAGATGATATTTATGTGTTCAATTATGATATCATTATTGAGAGTGTCCACTAGTGAAAGTAAGATCTCTAGGCCTTGTGTCTAAGCATGTAGCGCCCTACCTTTTAACAAAGGTAGAACACCTGTGTATAGTGCTATTCCCGGGATCACTGATAGCACACACATTTCAAAATGTAGTAAACATAGCAATAGTATCAACATTACAACGTAATGATCCGGTACGACAAATAAGGGAAATACAACTTGCATAGTCCAAATGACTAGCATTCAAATAAAGTTCAAATTGTCTAACACAACTGAAATAAAATAGCATGGAGCCTCCATCATCTTCATGTGCCACAGAGCAGACATGTTGGAATGCGGACTCGAGACCCAACCTAGTAATCTTCTTCGGATGAACCCGCACGTTTGAATATGCAGCCCCACGAATGGAGGTCAAGTATGTTGATGTACCGGCAAATGACACTTATTTGGTGGCAATTGTGAAAGACTAACTACATGATATTTGGCTAGTGGAGTCTTGGGCTAATTTGCATAAAGCCAATTTTATCCTATATTTTGTTTAAAACAAAACATTTTGTAAAACCTTTGATTTATATTATAAACAACCTCATGGTTAAATCCACCATGAGTTTTTAAAGAAATCACATGGTTACATCCACCATGAGTTTTAAAAGAAATCACATGGTTACATCCACCATGAGTTTTAAAGAGTTGTTTACACAATTTTAATCATTCGTAAAAGGTGATGAGATTCTTCCGTACATTCCCCGTCCAGGAGCTCAAAATGTCCGTAACCGGGGACACGGCTAAGATCTTAGGTTTAACTCTCGAGAGGTTGTGCACTTTCACCTTACGACCCATTCTACCCGAGAGAGGAGAATGAGACAAGATCTTTCAGAAGGAGAATTCAACCATACCAGCTAGACCCGTTCCCATTGGCCGTCGCCACATCCGAATGTCTAGCAAACAAGTTGAACCTCACAACTTAATTAATCCTGGCAGAGCCCATAATACCATAAGGCTGCACTGGAAGCTATCTAAACATGGACGACTTGGTAATCTCTTTGTTCCTGGGTGGCCAACCACAAGTGAAACTCACAGGCTTAAAACCCCTTACAGGTAGTAAACCCCCACACGATCCCCTGGTTAAATCCACCAGGTGTGCGGTCCAGAGCAACCACTCTACATCTCGCGAACTCTCGGGTGATAACCCCCACTTAAGTCCACCGGCTAAATCCACCGGGGCACGTGGTCCCGAGTAGCCGCCCACCATACAACCATTCCACCCGGGTGTTTCATTGAGGTTGTTAATTTTCAATTTTCAAACACTTACAACCAAAACAATGAAACATCATTGGCATTTGATATTGCTAAGCAAACTAAGCATTTCTAGCAGTGGGTTCGGGAGTGGCTACACACTACTAGGTTTGCTAGCATTGTATAATACTTTACTTTGAAAACAAAACCCTACCATGCATACTAGTTTAAAAACACTAATGCATAAGTATGAAATAGGTAGGATTTGAGTGTCACTTGCCTTGATCAAAGCAACCAGCACACTCGCAACAATTGCAAGTGTAGCCCTGATCTCCTTCACAAACTAATCAAGCAAACAAAAGCAAAATAAACATAACATTAAAGATGAACAATCATAGACATGTATGCATGCATGATATGCACCATTTAATTTCACACATAGGTATGATGTGAAAATGTTGTATTTAGTGTTCTCTGTTATTTATGATGTTGGTAATGCTCTCTGGTTGTATTTGTTTTATTAGGGTTTCAATTATAGCTTTATTAATAACTCAAACAATGCATAGACACCAATTAAAATAGCTACTGCAAGGTTTTATGTTTTGTAAAAATCCAAACTTGACATATCTGTATAGGGTACAGTAATACAAGACTAATGCAATTGGATTCATTCAAAAATAGTTTGTAGAATTTAAATTATTGTCGAATACTGATTTGAATATATTTACCGAAGCAAGTTTGTGCACGTATCAACTTTGGCCAACTATGGTTCCATGATGATCTACATGTTCTAAGGATTCCAGAGACTACAAATTTGTAAATTTTGACCCACTGGATTAATTTAAACAAATTTTATAGTGTCAAAGGGTTAATTCTCTGTTTTGAATTATGGTGTAAAATTCATCACATAACATGTACTGTACTATGGCACGGTTGTATTCTACAGGTTGCAAGCTTTCCAACGGTACCAAATTTGTGAATTTTGGGCCTACGGTTGATTTTACACTGATTTTACAAGTTAGGGACAGAATCTGACATTTAAATTTGAATTCAAACTCGGTTTGACTGATTTGACCGGGGGCTGACTAGGCTGCCACGTGGCGCGTTGTGACTGGGCAGTACCCCTTCGGTTAAGTGGTCTGACTTTATCCGTTGGATCTAGATCTAACGGTGCAAAGGGAAAAGGAAAAAGGAAAGGTAAAAAGAAAGGGAGAAGGGGCTCACCTGCCGGCCAGTGATGGCTGGGCGGCGGCGCGGGGCTCGGGTCGGGGTGGTCGCCGGCGCTCAGGCGGTCGTAGGCGACGTCGGAGGCGCGGACGGTGTGCGTCGGGCTGCGGCGAGGCGAGTGGTGGCGGCGGCGCAGCGTTTCACGGTCTCGGGTGGCCGGGGCGGGCGGCCGAAGGCGGCGACGGCCGGACTTGCTCCGGCGAGCAATAGGGACAGCCTGGCGGCGGGATTTGTGAGGGGGAAAGGGGGAAATGAGAGAGGAGGGCCGGGGCTTTAAGGGCGTGCTCGCGGACGTCGAGGTGGGGGCGTGGGTGAGTGGGGGGGGAGGAGGTGGCCGGGGCGCTGCGCGCGGGGAACGTGGGCGCGAGTCGTGCGTGGGCGGAGGTTAGGGGAGGAGCTGACAAGGCGGGCCCCATCCGTCAGCGTGAGAGGAGAGAGAGAGGAGGAGGCGGCGTGCGGGCCGCTCCCATGACCGGCTGGGCCGCGCGGTTGGGCCGGGTTGGCCCAGGTTCGGCCGGCTCGGTCCGTTTCCTTTTTTTTTTATTTCTTTTATCTTTATCTTTTTCTATTTAATTCATAACTTTTGATTTACAACTCCGAATGACCTCAAATCTTTTTCTAAAAATTTGTAAAATCCAGAGGATTGTTTTAGAAATAAGAAAGACAAGAAAAGGCTCATTTGTAAAATAAATAAATTAATTTTAGCACATAGCCTAAATAGAAACATAATACCACTAGGGTCTTACTTATTAAGGTTTATTTATTTTATTTGACTTTTAATGCATGGATGAAATGAATGCATGATGAACTTTTGAATTTTGAAAACTTAGGGATGTTACAGACTAACCCCTTAAGATGAAGCACGTCCTCGGGCTTCGAAAAGGCTAGCAAATAGGTGAGGGTGATCTTCTCGAAGGTTGTCTTCACGCTCCCAAGTTGCTTCTTCCTCAGTATGGTGACTCCACTGAACTTTGCAGAACTTGATAGTATTGGTACGAGTATTCCTTTCAGCCCTTTCTAAGATTTTTATTGGTTTCTCCTCATAGGTCAAGTCACTTTCCAAATGAACTTCCTCGAGGGGTACTGTATCCTTCAACGGGGTTTCTGACATCTCGGGGTGACATTTCTTCAACTGACTGACATGGAACACATTATGCACTGCTGAAAGAATCTCTGGCAGTTCAATCTCATAAGCTACTTCTCCTTTACGGGACAAGATCTTGAAAGGTCCAATAAATCTGGGAGCTAACTTTCCCTTGATTCCAAATCTCTTGACACCTCGAAGGGGTGATACTCTGAGATAAACTCTATCTCCAATCTCATAAGAGACATCCCTGCGCTTATTGTCGGCATAGCTCTTCTGTCTAGACTGTGCTATCTTCAGTCTATCCTTGATCAGTCTAACCTTTTCTTCTGCTTCTTGGATAATATCAGGTCCAAAGAAACTTCTTTCTCCTACTCCACTCCACAACAGTGGTGTGGTACACTTTCTCCCATAAAGAGCTTCAAATGGTGACATTTCAATGCTAGCTTGATAACTGTTGTTGTAAGAAAATTCTGCATAGGGTAAACTATCATCCCAACTGGATCCATAGTCTATAACACAAGCTCTCAACATGTCCTCTAAGATCTGATTCACTCTCTCAGTCTGACCATCTGTTTGAGGGTGAAACGCTGTACTGAACTCCAATCTGGTTCCTAAGGACTCATGTAGTTGTTTCCAGAAATGTGACGTAAATTGGGTACCTCTATCAGACACAATACTCTTAGGAACACCGTGTAGGCATACAATTCTCTTCATGTAGATATCTGCTAACTTAGCACTGGTATAAGTGGTCTTTATTGGCACAAAGTGAGCTACCTTTGTCAGACGATCCACTATAACCCAAATTGAATCATACCCCGATCTTGTTCGTGGTAATCCGGTAATAAAGTCCATACCAATTTGATCCCATTTCCAGTCTGGAACCTTCAACGGTTGCAATAAACCTGCTGGTTTCTGGTGTTCAGCCTTTACTCTGCTACACACATCACACTTGGCTATATATTCTGCGATGTCTCGCTTCATGTTGTTCCACCAGAATCTCTCCTTCAAATCCATGTACATCTTGGTATTACCGGGGTGAATGGAATAGGGTGTCTCATGAGCTTCCTGGAATATCAGCTTCCTAAGTTCAGGGTCATTTGCTACACATATCCGTTTCCCGAACCAAACGTTTCCTTGCTCATCTTCACTAAAACCTTTGGCCTTATCTTCCTTCAGGTTTTCCTTTATCTTCTCTATACCTCCATCTCCCTTCTGGGTTTCTTTTATTCTATCCATCAGTGTAGGTTGTACTATCAACGATGCTACAAAGCCTTCTGGTACTACTTCCAAACTGAGGTCCTTCAATCCCTTGCATAGATCTTCATGTAATTCTTCTGTCGATAGGCAATTCACATAAACCTTACGACTTAAAGCATCAGCCACTACATTTGCTTTACCAGGATGGTATTGTAAACTCAGATCGTAATCCTTGATGAGTTCCAACCATCTCCTTTGTCTCATGTTCAAATCCTTCTGGGTGAAGATGTACTTCAAACTCTTGTGATCGGTGAATATTTCACATCTTTTCCCCATCAAATAGTGTCTCCAGGTTTTCAGTGCATGAACCACTGAAGCCAACTCAATATCATGTGTGGGGTAATTTACTTCATGTTTCTTGAGTTGCCTGGAAGCATAGGCTGCCACCTTGCCTTCCTGCATCAACACACTTCCTAGTCCTTGACGAGAAGCGTCACAGTAGACCTGGAATTCTTTCTCCAGATCAGGTAAGCACAGAATTGGTGCAGACACTAATCTCTTCTTCAACTCCTGGAAACTAGCTTCACAAGCTTCAGTCCAAGCACACTTCTTTTCTTTCTTCAACAATTCAGTCATGGTTTTAGCAATCTTGGAGAAATTCTCAATGAATCTCCTATAGTAACCAGCCAATCCTAAGAAACTGCGAATTTCTCCAACATTCTTCGGAGGTTCCCATTCTGTCACTGCAGCTACCTTGGATGGATCAACCGCAATTCCTTCCTTGGATATGACGTGTCCAAGAAATCCTACTTCACCGAGCCGTAACTCACATTTGCTAAACTTGGCATATAGCTTGTGTTCTCGAAGTTTCTCCAATATCAGACGTAGGTGTTTCTCATGCTCTTCGTTGTTCTTGGAATAGATAAGTATGTCGTCAATGAAGACTACGACAAACTTGTCAAGGAATTCCATGAACACTTTGTTCATCATATTCATGAAGTATGACGGAGCATTGGTTAAGCCGAAAGGCATCACCGTGTACTCGTATGAGCCATATCTAGCGACGAAGGCTGTCTTGGGAATATCCTGCTCCCTAATCTTGAGTTGAAAGTATCCAGACCGAAGATCGATCTTGGAAAATACACTAGCTCCTTCTAACTGATCAAACAGATCATTGATTCTGGGTAATGGATACTTGTTCTTGATGGTTACTTCATTCAGTGAACGGTAATCCATAACCAACCGTTGGCTCCTGTCCTTTTTCTCAACAAACAGAACCGGTGCTCCCCACGGGGATGAACTTTCTCGGATAAATCCTTTTCCTAGTTGCTCCTTCAACTGTTTCTTGAGTTCTTTCAACTCTTCAGTAGACATGGGATAAGGTCTCTTTGCTATAGGGCCAGTGCCCGGAAACAAATCGATAAGGAACTCCACTTCTCTGTCCGGAGGCATTCCTGGTAGTTCCTCAGGAAAGACATCGGGGTATTCCTTCACTATGTGTACATGATCTAGGCTAACCCCCTTAAGATTGTTTAGCCTAAAATCTCCAACATTCAATTGGGATTTGAATCGAATCCTTTTTCCTTCAGGGGTAGTGAGTGTGATTGATCTACTAACACAATCTATGACTCCTTTGTAAATAGTCATCCAGTCCATTCCTAGGATAACGTCCAATCCTTGGGATTCCAAGATTACTAATTGGGTTGGAAACTTATATGGACCAATTTCTAAAATCAATTGATGGCATCCCGAATTGACTATCATTTCTCCACCTGGAGAACTCACTTTAATTACCCTTCCCATGGTTTCAGTGGGTATTCCATTTTTATTCACAAAAGCTCTTGATATGAATGAATGAGATGCACCAGTATCAAATAAAACTAATGTTGTAAACGAGTTGAGTGGAAACATACCCATCACAGCATCAGGTTCATTCATCACTTCCTCCACATTGAGGTGGTTTGCCTGTCCCTTCTGGAATGAGTTGGTTTTGGCAACTTCATCAGAACTTTTCTCTGGGCACTTATCAGCATAGTGTCCTGTCTTCTTACACTTGAAGCATGTGACGTTGGACATGTCCCTATTGTTCCCTGAGTGGTGACGGTGCTGGCCGTTGTTTCCATTGTGGTGTCCATTACTCCCATTGTGTCGACCATTGTTTCCATTGTGATTACCATTGGAATGGTTTCCCTTGAATCCTCCATTGGGCTTATGTCCATTGTAGTTGTTGCCATTCCCTTTGTTGAACTGACCGTTATGCTTGTGTGAGCTATAACTTCCACTTCCTTCAGATGAGTGGTGTTTCTTGTGAGAGAACTCGGTGTGGTTCTTGTTGCTGTTAAGCTTCCTCTTGCGGTTCTCTTCCTTCCTGATGTTGTTGTCCAAGGTGATGGCCTGATCAAGCGAGTGTTTGATAGTTGGGGGCATACGCCACGGATAACGGTATCTTCGAGTCTCCCTTGAGTCCATTGAGGAATTTATCCTTCCTCTTAGCATCAGTGTCTATATCCTCAGGAGCATATCTGGATAGAGCACAGAAGTCGTCCATGTACTCCTTCAGTGTCCTACCTCCCTGCTTCAGGGTGCGGAACTCATCCCTCTTCATGTTCATAATGCCCGATGAGATATGGGCATTACGAAAACCTTCCCTGAAAGTGTCCCAGTCCAGGGTTTCCACAGGATGAGTGACTTGGTAAGTCTCCCACCACATAGCAGCTGGTCCTTCAAGCAAGTGAGCTGTGAATCTGATCTTCTCCGTGTCGGTACACTCACATGTAACCAAGTCCTTGTTAACCGAGCGAAGCCAGTCATCGGCCACAATTGGCTCGATAGCGAGTAGAAAACTTGCTAGGTCTCAGCCTCAGGAATCTGGTCAGTCTGTCAACCTGGGGTGGTGGCGGAGGTGGAGGTGGAGGTGGTGGTGCATTGTTGTTGTTATTCTGATGCTGGAAGAACTGAGTCATCATCTGCATCATCTGTGCCTGGGCTGCTATCAGCTGCTGCACTGCATCATTGTTGTTGTTGGTATTGTTGGTGTTGTTGGCATTGTTGTTGCTATTGTTGGTTCGGCGGGGAGCCATCTGAGGTTTAGCATAGATAAGAATAAGATGGATAGGTACTAAGGAAGAAAAAACTTCTACCCATGCACAAACAAGTCATACAACAAACAATCCATAAAACACAAACATAAAGCAACACACAAACTTTCACTTAAAACAAAATAATTTTTTTTTTGGGAAACAGATAAAACGTGGGTACTGCCATACATCAAGTGTAGGACAATACAAAGGAGCGTAACGGAATACATAGGACTAAAAAGGGGCCATCTAGCATCTCTTGACTGTTCCACATCAAGCTAAGAATAGGGCTACTTTCTCGTCTTCCACTTCTTCCTTGATGGTTTTCTTGGGGTAGGTCATCTAAGCCAAGAGGGAAAACATTTTTGAAGATGGAATAGATAAGAGTACTAGAAGTAAACAAAGAAAACATCTTTTCGATTGAAATAGGATTAGACAAAATTTCTTCCTAGGGTCTTCCTATTTTTAATCCAAACCTAGGGTCTCGATTCTACAGGCAACACTATGCTCTGATACCATTTTGTAGCGCCCTACCTTTTAACAAAGGTAGAACACCTGTGTATAGTGCTATTCCCGGGATCACTGATAGCACACACATTTCAAAATGTAGTAAACATAGCAATAGTATCAACATTACAACGTAATGATCCGGTACGACAAATAAGGGAAATACAACTTGCATAGTCCAAATGACTAGCATTCAAATAAAGTTCAAATTGTCTAACACAGCGGAAATAAAATAGCATGGAGCCTCCATCATCTTCATGTGCCACAGGCAGACATGTTGGAATGCAGACTCGAGACCCAACCTAGTAATCTTCTTCAGATGAACCTGCACGTTTGAATATGCAGCCCCACGAATGGAGGTCAGTACAGTGATGTACTGGCAAATGACACTTATTTGGTGGCAATTGTGAAAGACTAACTACATGATATTTGGCTAGTGGAGTCTTGGGCTAATTTGCATAAAGCCAATTTTATCCTATATTTTGTTTAAAACAAAACATTTTGTAAAACCTTTGATTTATATTATAAACAACCTCATGGTTAAATCCACCATGAGTTTTTAAAGAAATCACATGGTTACATCCACCATGAGTTTTAAAAGAAATCACATGGTTACATCCACCATGAGTTTTAAAGAGTTGTTTACACAATTTTAATCATTCAGAAAAGGTGATGAGATTCTTCCGTACATTCCCTGTCCAGGAGCTCAAAATGTCCGTAACCGGGGACACGGCTAAGATCTTAGGTTTAACTCTCGAGAGGTTGTGCACTTTCACCTTACGACCCATTCTACCCGGAGAGGAGAATGAGACAAGATCTTTCAGAAGGAGAATTCAACCATACCAGCTAGACCCGTTCCCATTGGCCGTCGCCACATCCGAATGTCTAGCAAACAAGTTGAACCTCACAACTTAATTAATCCTGGCAGAGCCCATAATACCATAAGGCTGCACTGGAAGCTATCTAAACATGGACGACTTGGTAATCTCTTTGTTCCTGGGTGGCCAACCACAAGTGAAACTCACAGGCTTAAAACCCCTTACAGGTAGTAAACCCCCACACGATCCCCTGGTTAAATCCACCGGGTGTGCGGTCCGGAGCAACCACTCTACATCTGCGAACTCTCGGGTGATAACCCCCACTTAAGTCCACCGGCTAAATCCACCGGGGCACGTGGTCCCGAGTAGCCGCCCACCATACAACCATTCCACCCAGGTGTTTCATTGAGGTTGTTAATTTTCAATTTTCAAACACTTACAACCAAACAATGAAACATCATTGGCATTTGATATTGCTAAGCAAACTAAGCATTTCTAGCAGTGGGTTCAGGAGTGGCTACACACTACTAGGTTTGCTAGCATTGCATAATACTTTACTTTGAAAACAAAACCCTACCATGCATACTAGTTTAAAAACACTAATGCATAATATGAAATAGGTAGGATTTGAGTGTCACTTGCCTTGATCAAAGCAACCAGCACACTCGCAACAATTGCAAGTGTAGCCCTGATCTCCTTCACAAACTAATCAAGCAAACAAAAGCAAAATAAACATAACATTAAAGATGAACAATCATAGACATGTATGCATGCATGATATGCACCATTTAATTTCACACATAGGTATGATGTGAAAATGTTGTATTTAGTGTTCTCTGTTATTTATGATGTTGGTAATGCTCTCTGGTTGTATTTGTTTTATTAGGGTTTCAATTATAGCTTTATTAATAACTCAAACAATGCATAGGCACCAATTAAAATAGCTACTGCAAGGTTTTATGTTTTGTAAAAATCCAAACTTGACATATTGTATAGGGTACAGTAATACAAGACTAATGCAATTGGATTCATTCAAAAATAGTTTTTAGAATTTAAATTATTGTCAGAATACTGATTTGAATATATTTGCAGAAGCAAGTTTGTGCACGTATCAACTTTGGCCAACTATGGTTCCATGATGATCTACATGTTCTAAGGATTCCAGAGACTACAAATTTGTAAATTTTGACCCACTGGATTAATTTAAACAAATTTTATAGTGTCAAAGGGTTAATTCTCTGTTTTGAATTATGGTGTAAAATTCATCACATAACATGTACTGTACTATGGCACGGTTGTATTCTACAGGTTGCAAGCTTTCCAACGGTACCAAATTTGTGAATTTTGGGCCTACGGTTGATTTTACACTGATTTTACAAGTTAGGGACAGAATCTGACATTTAAATTTGAATTCAAACTCGGTTTGACTGATTTGACCGGGGGGGGGCTGACTAGGCTGCCACGTGGCGCGTTGTGACTGGGCAGTACCCCTTCGGTTAAGTGGTCTGACTTTATCCGTTGGATCTAGATCTAACGGTGCAAAGGGAAAAGGAAAAAGGAAAGGTAAAAAGAAAGGGAGAAGGGGCTCACCTGCCGGCCAGTGATGGCTGGGCGGCGGCGCGGGGCTCGGGTCGGGGTGGTCGCCGGCGCTCAGGCGGTCGTAGGCGACGTCGGAGGCGCGGACGGTGTGCGTCGGGCTGCGGCGAGGCGAGTGGTGGCGGCGGCGCAGCGTTTCACGGTCTCGGGTGGCCGGGGCGGGCGGCCGAAGGCGGCGACGGCCGGACTTGCTCCGGCGAGCAATAGGGACAGCCTGGCGGCGGGATTTGTGAGGGGGAAAGGGGGAAATGAGAGAGGAGGGACGGGGCTTTAAGGGGGTGCTCGCGGACGTCGAGGTGGGGGCGTGGGTGAGTGGGGGGGAGGAGGTGGCCAGGGCGCTGCGCGCGGGGAACGTGGGCGCGAGTCGTGCGTGGGCGGAGGTTAGGGGAGGAGCTGACAAGGCGGGCCCCATCCGTCAGCGTGAGAGGAGAGAGAGAGGAGGAGGCGGCGTGCGGGCCGCTCCCATGACCGGCTGGGCCGTGCTGTCGGGCCGGGCTGGCCCAGGTTCGGCCGGCTCAGTCCGTTTCCCTTTTTTTATTTCTTTTATCTTTATCTTTTTCTATTTAATTCATAACTTTTGATTTACAACTCCGAATGACCTCAAATCTTTTTCTAAAAATTTGTAAAATCCAGAGGATTGTTTTAGAAATAAGAAAGACAAGAAAAGGCTCATTTGTAAAATAAATAAATTAATTTTAGCACATAGCCTAAATAGAAACATAATACCACTAGGGTCTTACTTATTAAGGTTTATTTATTTTATTTGACTTTTAATGCATGGATGAAATGAATGCATGATGAACTTTTTAATTTTGAAAACTTAGGGATGTTACAAAGCATTGAAACACTGTTTACAACCAGTTCTGCTACATGTTTGCTTGCTACCATTTTTATATTTCAGATTGCAATGATCACTTATAATCATCCATATTACTTGTATTTCACTATCTCTTCGCTGAACTAGTGCACATATACACCTGACAAGTGTATTGAGTGTTTTGGGGACACAATAGACTTCTTATATCTTAATTGCAGTGTTACTTGAGAGGGATATCTTTGACCTCTACCTCCCTGAGTTCGATAAACCTTGGGTGATTCACTTAAGGGAAACTTGTTGTTGTTCTACAAACCTCTGCACTTGGAAGCCCAACACTGTCTACTAGAATAGAAGCGTGCGTAGACATCAAACTCTTTTCTGGCGACGTTGCCGGGGAGGTAAGGTAAATGGTACTCACATTCTCTGGCTATTAAGATATCTTCTAGTACTGTTGCTGGTGTGTGAGTGCTCGAAGTTATTTCCTTTAGATTATGAATTATATCTTTTTGTTTTCATGTTTTTATTTTCACTATTTAGGCTTAATGGAAAACAAAAAAATAGAGAGTTTTATAGTATTTATCTTGAGTTAGGACATGAGGTGTTTGAAGAGAAAATTTAAAAACCTATGGAACTTTATTTGCATGCTAATAGAAATGTTATTAGTATGAATTATTTGACCACCATTATTTCTAATGCTATGGAAAAGTCTAAGCTTGGGGAAGCTAGTTTTTATAAAAATGATCTTTTTAGTTTCCCAGCTTGAGAGGAGAAAATTTGCTATGATGATACTATACCTCCAATATATCATGATTACAATGATGAATATGATATTTTCAGTCCACCTACTAAAATTTAATTATGATTACAATATGCCTCCTATATTTTATGATTATGGTGATGAGAATAATAATGATAGCTATTTTGTTGAATTTGCTCCCACTACAATTAATAAGAATGACTATGCTTATGTGGGAAGTAATAATTATTTTATGCATGTGGCTCATGATAAGAATGTTTTATGTGATAGTTATATTTTTAATTTTATTCATGATGCTACTGAAAGTTATTATGAGAGAGGGAAACATGGTTTTATGTATCTCAACAATATTAAGTTTCACCTCTTTATGTTGAAATTTTTGAAGTTGCACTTGTTTTGCTTTCCTATGCTTGTTGCTTTGTGCTTCCATGACTTGTTTCTTTACAAGATTATTTTTCAAAGGAAGTAGGTTAGACTTAAATTTGTTTTATATTTGCTTCTTGATTCTCTCTTTTACTTCAAGTCATATTTCTTATGTGAGCATCTTCTCAAACTACTGTGCCTAGCTGAAAGGCGTTAAAGAAAATCACTCTTGGGAGATAACCCATGTTTTATTTCTGTAATTTTTCTTTTGTTGAGTCTTGGAAGTTGTTACCTCTGTAACAACCTCTACTTATCCTTTTTTATTTCGTTTTTGTGCCAAGAATAGCCTCTAATAGGAAGAAGGTAAGATTTGGGGAAGTTGTTGTCCCTAATTAAATAGATTCTGTGCTGCCACCAAAAAAAATTATTATTCTCAGCCAGAACATCGGATTGATCTAAAAAAAACTGAGCATATGCCCCGGGTTATTATCTAACTTTCGTTATTTTGCACTTCTCGATTTGAGCAATAGAGGAGTTTCGGAAAAAAAATCGATCTTTACCTGTTGTTCTGTTGTGACAGATTTCTACCACTATTTGCATTTGCCTCTTAATCTTTTTCTTTTTTAGTTCTTTTGAGATAAAGAGATTTAAAAGAAGTTGCTTCAATAACTAATGTTCTAGTGGATGTTCGACTTGTGTTGAAACTGAAACAAAGTGGATTTATTACCTTGAATACACTAATGTTGCTAATGAAAATTGTGTGAACTTTTGTATGAAGGAGGTTTTCAAGTGTAGGGAGAGAAGAATGAAGTGATGAGATGAAGGATGGAAAAAAGCTCAAGCTTGGGGATACCCATGTCACCCCAAGAAATATCCAAGAGGTACAAGCGTCAAATCTTGGGGATGCCCAAGGCATCCCCTTCTTCATCAACAAAAATATCAGGTCATCTTTCAAGACACTATATTTTTATTGCTTCATATACTATGTGTTGTTCTTGGAGCATCTTTATTTTTCTTTTGTTTCTTTTGCTGTAATCAACTTGGTTGGATCCTAGCATTCTTGTGTGGGAGAGAGACACGCTCCCCTTTTTCATGTGAATACTCGTATTCTTCACTTATATTTGTTGAGTATTCTTATCTAGCTAGTACAATGCTTTTAGCTCCTGTTTTTCATGCATATCTTGTTCAGAGCTTGTTAGTTTTCTTTAGTTAGGTATGATTAGCTCTCCTGTATTCATTGATAAATTATTATGAGAGTTGTTCCAAAAAAAAGTTGATTGGTGTTGGAGAAGAGTAAAATATTTCATGCTTATAGTGGTGCAAAAGGAAGCTTGTTTAGACTGTGGCTTAGACTTTAACATGTCATGTTAGATATTATTTTAATTATATGCTTATAACATGACTTGTCTCAAATAGCTGAGAGTGCTTAATGTGCCATTGAAAGAATCATGTGTTGTTTTAATCATACAAAAGCATAGTATTGTGGTATTCTCCTTTAAATATTTTATTTGGGTTGACTTGGCGCATGCTTATACCATGTTATGACTACAAACCATTCACCTCAAGCCTCTATGATCATGCATTTAGTTTTTGACTTGTAATATTACTTTATACTTTGATTAATAATATTTTGTCGCTATGCATGATTACAGCCATTATTGCTCTCTTAGTTGGTCGCTCCCAGTCTCTTGCTAGCATGTACATGTACTGAGTATGAGCTCTACTTGTGCATCCAACTCCCAAAAATCCAAAGTTTGAAAAATGTTTCCACCTTACCTACCTATATGTGGTATTTCACCGCCACTCCAAAGTAAATTGCTTGTGTGCTACCTTTAAAACCTTCAAAAGCTATTACCTGTTTTATGTTCCTGTTTTAGCTCATGAGGAAGTGTTGGATGCTTGATATGTCTCAAACGTATCCATAATTTCTTATGTTCCATGCTAGTTTTATGACAATACCTACATGTTTTATTCATACTTTATATCGTTTTGATGCATTTTCCGGAACTAACCTATTAACAAGATGCCGAAGTGCCGGTTCTCGTTTTCGCTGTTTTTGGTTTCAGAAATCTTACACAAGAAATATTCTCGAATTGGACGAAACAAAAGCCCACGATCTTATATTTCACGGAAGGTTCCGAGCACCGAAGAGGGTCCGGAGGGGGGCCAAGGGGGACCCACACCATAGGGGGCGCGGGTCCCACCCCGGCCGCGCCGCCATGTGGTGAGGGAGCCTCGTTGCCCCTCCGAGGCTGCCCTTCCGCCTATATTCTCTCCGCCTCGAAAACCCTAAAAAGATAAGCCACGGTACGAGAAAATTTACGCACCCGCCGCCATCACGAAGCCAAGATTCGGGGACGAAGTCTCCGTTCGGCGGGCCGCCGGACGAGGAATTGCCCCGGAAGGCATCTCCATCGACACCACCGCCATCTTCATCGCCATTGCTGTCTCCTATGATGAGGAGGGAGTAGTTCTCCCCCGAGGCTAAGGGTTGTACCGGTAGCTATGTGGTTCATCTCTCTCTCTCCCATGTGATCTTTATGTGATCATGAGCTTTGTATCGCTATTAATCTATGTGCTACTCTAGTGATGTTATTAAAGTAGTCTATTCCTCCTTCATGATGTAATGTTGACAGGTGATGGCGTGTATTTCACACGTTCGTTGGGGAACCCCAAGAGGAAGGTATGATGCGCACAGCAGCAAGTTTTCCCTCGGAAAGAAACCAAGGTTTATCGAACCAGGAGGAGCCAAGAAGCACGTTGAAAGTTGATGGCGGCGGGATGTAGTGCGGCGCAACACCGAGGATTCCGGCGCCAACGTGGAACCTGCACAACACAACCAAAGTACTTTGCCCCAACGAAACAGGTGAGGTTGTCAATCTCACCGGCTTGCTCGTAACAAAGGATTAACCGTATTGTGTGGAAGATGATTGTTTGCAGAGAAAACAAGAGGAACAAGTATTGCAACAGATTTGTATTTCAGTATTAAAGAATGGACCGGGGTCCACAGTTCACTAGAGGTGTCTCTCCCATAAGATAAAAGCATGTTGGGTGAACAAATTACGAGTCGGGCAATTGACAAATAGAGAGGGCATAACAATGCACATACATGTCATGATAAGTACAAGTGAGATTTAATTGGGCATTACGACAAAGTACATAGACCGCCATCCAACCGCATCTATGCCTAAAAAGTCCACCTTCAGGTTATCGTCCGAACCCCCTCCAGTATTAAGTTGCAAAGCAACAGACAATTGCATTAAGTATGGTGCGTAATGTAATCAACAACTACATCCTCGGACATAGCGCCAATGTTTTATCCCTAGTGGCAACAACACAACACAACCTTAGAACTTTCTGTCATCGTCCCAGTGTCAATGCGGGCATGAACCCACTATCGAGCATAAATACTCCCTCTTGGAGTTAAGAGTAAAAACTTGGCCAGAGCCTCTACTAATAACGGAGAGCATGCAAGATCATAAACAACGCATATGTAATAACTTGATAATTAACATAACATGGTATTCTCTATCCATCGGATCCCGACAAACACAACATAGAGTATTACAGATAGATGATCTTGATCATGTTAGGCAGCTCACAAGATCCAACAATGAAGCACAATGAGGAGAAGACAACCATCTAGCTACTACTATGGACCCATAGTCCAGGGGTGAACTACTCACTCATCACTCCGGAGGCGACCATGGCGGTGTAGAGTCCTCCGGGAGATGAATCCCCTCTCCGGCAGGGTGCCGGAGGAGATCTCCGTAATCCCCCGAGATGGGATTGGCGGCGGCGGCGTCTCCGGGAAGGTTTTCCGTATCGTGGTTTTTTCGCATCGTGGGTTTCGCGACGAAGGCTTTAAGTAGGCGGAAGGGAAGAGTCGGGGGGCCGACGAGGGGCCCACACCACGGGGCGGCGCGGCCCCCCTGGCCGCGCCGCCTTGTGGTTTGGCCACCTCGTGGCCCCACTTCGTATGCTCTTCGGTCTTCCGGAAGGTTCGTGGCAAAATAGGGTCCCGGGTCTTCGTTTCGTCCAATTCCGAGAATATTTCGTTACTAGGATTTCTGAAACCAAAAACGAGCAGAAAACAAAGAATCGGCACTTCGGCATCTTGTTAATAGGTTAGTTCCGGAAAATGCACGAATATGACATAAAGTGTGCATAAAACATGTAGGTATCATCAATAATATGGCATAGAACATAAGAAATTATCGATACGTCGGAGACGTATCAAGCATCCCCAAGCTTAGTTCTGCTCGTCCCGAGCAGGTAAAACGATAACAAAGATAATTTCTGAAGTGACATGCCATCATAACCTTGATCATACTATTTGTAAACATATGTAGTGGAGGCAGCGATCAAAACAATGGTAATGACATGAGTAAACAAGTGAATCATAAAGCAAAGAATTTTCATGAATAGTACTTCAAGACAAGCATCAATAAGTCTTGCATAAGAGTTAACTCATAAAGCAATAAATCAAAGTAAAGGCATTGAAGCAACACAAAGGAAGATTAAGTTTCAGCGGTTGCTTTCAACTTGTAACATGTATATCTCATGGATAATTGTCAACATAGAGTAATATAACAAGTGCAATATGCAAGTATGTAGGAATCAATGCATAGTTCACACAAGTGTTTTCTTCTTGAGGTGGAGAGAGATAGGTGAACTGACTCAACATAAAAGTAAAAAAGAATGGTCCTTCAAAGAGGAAAGCATCGATTGCTATATTTGTGCTAGAGCTTTTATTTTGAAAACATGAAACAATTTTGTCAACGGTAGTAATAAAGCATATGAGTTATGTAAATTATATCTTACAAGTTGCAAGCCTCATGCATAGTATACTAATAGTGCCCGCACCTTGTCCTAATTAGCTTGGACTACCGGATCTTTGCAATGCACATGTTTTAACCAAGTGTCACAATGGGGTACCTCCATGCCGCCCGTACAAAGGTCTAAGGAGAAAGCTCGCATTTTGGATTTCTCGCTTTTGATTATTCTCAACTTAGACATCCATACCGGGACAACATGGACAACAGATAATGGACTCCTCTTTAATGCATAAGCATGTGGCAACAATTATTATTCTCATATGAGATTGAGGATGTGTGTCCAAAACTGAAACTTCCACCATGATTCATGGCTTTAGTTAGCGGCCCAATGCTCTTCTCTAACAATATGCATGCTCCAACCATTAAGGTGGTAGATCTCTCTTACTTCGTACAAGACGGACATGCATAGCAACTCACATGATATTCAACAAAGAATAGTTGATGGCGTCCCAGAAGCATGGTTATCGCACAACAAGCAACTTAATAAGAGATAAAGTGCATAAGTACATATTCAATACCACAATAGTTTTTAAGCTATTTGTCCCATGAGCTATATATTGCAAAGGCGAATGATGGAATTTTAAAGGTAGCACTCAAGCAATTTACTTTGGAATGGCGGATAAATACCATGTAGTAGGTAGGTATGGTGGACACAAATGGCATACTGGTTGGCTCAAGGATTTTGGATGCATGAGAAGTATTCCCTCTCGATACAAGGTTTAGGCTAGCAAGGTTATTTGAAACAAACACAAGGATGAACGGTGCAGCAAAACTCACATAAAAGACATATTGTAAACATTATAAGACTCTACACCGTCTTCCTTGTTGTTCAAAACTCAATACTAGATATTATCTAGACTCTAGGGAAACCAAATATGCAAACCAAATTAGCAAGCTCTAAGTGTTTCTTCATTAATGGGTGCAAAGTATATGATGCAAGAGCTTAAACATGAGCACAACAATTGCCAAGTATCAAATTATCCAAGACATTTTAGAATTACTACATGTAGCATTTTCCAATTCCAACCATATAACAATTTAACGAAGAAGAAACTTCGCCATGAATACTATGAGTAGAGCCTAAGGACATACTTGTCCATATGCTACAACGGAGCGTGTCTCTCTCCCATAAAGTGAATGCTAGGATCCATTTTATTCAAACAAAACAAAAAACAAAAACAAACCGATGCTCCAAGCAAAGTGCATAAGATGTGACGGAATAAAAATATAGTTTCGGGGAGGAACCCGATAATGTTGTCGATGAAGAAGGGGATGCCTTGGGCATCCCCAAGCTTGGACGCTTGAGTCTTCTTAGAATATGCAGGGTGAACCACCGGGGCATCCCCAAGCTTAGAGCTTTCACTCTCCTTGATCATATTGCATCATACTCCTCTCTTGATCCTTGAAAACTTCCTCCACACCAAACTCGAAACAACTCATTAGAGGGTTAGTGCACAATAAAAATTAACATGTTCAGAGGTGACACAATCATTCTTAACACTTCTGGACATTGCATAAAGCTACTGGACATTAATGGATCAAAGAAATTCATCCAACATAGCAAAAGAGGCAATGCGAAATAAAAGGCAGAATCTGTCAAAACAGTAACAGTCCGTAAAGATGGATTTTATTAGGCCACCAGACTTGCTCAAATGAAAATGCTCAAATTGAATGAAAGTTGCGTACATATCCGAGGATCATGCACGTAAATTGGCTTAATTTTCTGAGCTACCTACAGGGAGGTAGACCCAGATTCGTGACAGCAAAGAAATCTGGAACTGCGCAAGTAATCCAAATCTAGTACTTACTTTACTATCAAAGACTTTACTTGGCACAACAAAACATAAAAATAAGATAAGGAGAGGTTGCTACAGTAGTAAACAACTTCCAAGACTCAAATATAAAACAAAAGTACTGTAGTAAAAACATGGGTTGTCTCCCATAAGCGCTTTTCTTTAACGCCTTTCGCCTAGGCGCGTAAAGTGTATATCAAGTGTTATCGAGAGATGAAGCATTGACATTACCTTGGGCTTTACCCTTACATTTCTTGTCCTTACTCTTTGGCTTAGGGAATATATGACTACCCCCGGGTGTAGAGGTGAATTTTATGGTGCCTTCTCTCACGTCTATGACTGCTCCCAATAATTTCAACAGGGATCTTCCGAGTGTGATTTGTCCCTGTCCCTGCGCATTCAATGACAAGGTAATCAATGGATATTGTTATCCCAAGAATGGTTGTATGCACACCTGCAGCTATCCCTTTAGGAATTATAACAGAGTTATCAATAAGAGTTATTCCTTCTCCCCCTTCAGTGAATTCCCAAAGTTTCAAAGATTTATGAATACCCTTAGGCATTAGGCAAAATTCAGTCATAATATCACAATTAGCACGAAGGGTTTGGTCACCTATGACAATTTTAATACTCCCTCCGGTCCATATTAATTGACTCTAATGTGGATGTATCTAGACATATTTTAGTTCTAGATACATCCATATTGAAGTCAATTAATATGAATCGGAGGGAGTAGTAGGTTTCCATAATGAAGGTTCAGAGTTCACTAAAACTTGATCAAGACGGTTACGAATGTATCCATAATTTTCATTTAAGCGAGATGCACTTGTCTCAAGAGTATTTAATCTATTATGAATGCTAATAAGGGCTGAATCAAAATTATTAGATGAATCATGTGATGCAACCAACTTCTTTATGGCATTAAAAGCTTGATCCCCATTACAATGAAGGAAATCTCCTCCCACTAGAGCATCCAAGGCATATCTATAGCGAATCATAAGACCAAAATAAAAATTATTAAGGAGCAAACTTAGAGTCATTTGAGGTTCAGTTTTACGATAAGAAGTAAAAATCCTAGACCAAGCATCTTTAAAACTTTCCTCATCCCCTTGTTTAAAAGTAAAAACTAATTCCTCGTGTGAAGAAGTAGTAGGTACGAGAGCTAGACATGATAACAAAAGTAAACTAAATGCAAGTAAACTAATTTTTTTGTGTTTTTGATATAGAGTGCAAGACAGTAAATAAAGTAAAACTAGCAACTAATTTTTTTGTGTTTTGATATAATGCAGCAAACAAAGTAGTAAATAAAATAAAGCAAGACAAAAACAAAGTAAAGAGATTGAGAAGTGGAGACTCCCCTTGCAGCGTGTCTTGATCTCCCGGCAACGAGCGCCGTAAAATATGCTTGATGGCGTGTATTTCACACGTTCGTTGGGGAACCCCAAGAGGAAGGTATGATGCGCACAGCAGCAAGTTTTCCCTCAGAAAGAAACCAAGGTTTATCGAACCAGGAGGAGCCAAGAAGCACGTTGAAGGCTGATGGCGGCGGGATGTAGTGCGGCGCAACACTAGGGATTCCGGCGCCAACGTGGAACCTGCACAACACAACCAAAGTACTTTGCCCCAACGAAACAGTGAGGTTGTCAATCTCACCGGCTTGCCGTAACAAAGGATTAACCGTATTGTGTGGAAGATGATTGTTTGCAGAGAAAACAAGTAGGAACAAGTATTGCAGCAGATTTGTATTTCAAGATTAAAGAATGGACCGGGGTCCACAGCTCACTAGAGGTGTCTCTCCCATAAGATAAAAGCATGTTGGGTGAACAAATTACAGTCGGGCAATTGACAAATAGAGAGGGCATAACAATGCACATACATGTCGTGATAAGTACAAGTGAGATTTAATTGGGCATTACGACAAAGTACATAGACCGCCATCCAACCGCATCTATGCCTAAAAAGTCCACCTTCGGGTTATCGTCCGAACCCCTCCAGTATTAAGTTGCAAAGCAACGGACAATTGCATTAAGTATGGTGCGTAATGTAATCAACAACTACATCCTCGGACATAGCGCCAATGTTTTATCCCTAGTGGCAACAAGCACAAGCACAACCTTAGAACTTTCCGTCATCGTCCTGGTGTCAATGCGAGCATGAACCCACTATCGAGCATAAATACTCCCTCTTGGAGTTAAGAGTAAAAACTTGGCCGAGCCTCTACTAATAACGGAGAGCATGCAAGATCATAAACAACACATATGTAATAACTTGATAATTAACATAACATGGTATTCTCTATCCATCGGATCCCGACAAACACAACATAGAGTATTACGGATAGATGATCTTGATCATGTTAGGCAGCTCACAAGATCCAACAATGAAGCACAATGAGGAGAAGACAACCATCTAGCTACTGCTATGGACCCATAGTCCGAGGGTGAACTACTCACTCATCACTCCGGAGGCGACCATGGCGGTGTAGAGTCCTCCGGGAGATGAATCCCCTCTCCGGCAGGGTGCCGGAGGAGATCTCAAGAATCCCCCGAGATGGGATTGGCGGCGGCGGCGTCTCTGGAAGGTTTTCCGTATCGTGGTTTTTTCGCATCAGGGGTTTCGCGACGAAGGCTTTAAGTAGGCGGAAGGGCGCAGTCGGGGGCTGACGAGGGCCCACACCACAGGGCGGCGCGGCCCCCCTTGGCCGCGCCGCCTTGTGGTTTGGCCACCTCGTGGCCCCACTTCGTATGCTCTTCGGTCTTCCGGAAGGTTCGTGGCAAAATAGGGCCCCGGGTCTTCGTTTCGTCCAATTCCGAGAATATTTCGTTACTAGGATTTCTGAAACCAAAAACAGCAGAAAACAAGAATCGGCACTTCGGCATCTTGTTAATAGGTTAGTTCCAGAAAATGCACGAATATGACATAAAGTGTGCATAAAACATGTAGGTATCATCAATAATATGGCATAGAACATAAGAAATTATCGATACGTCGGAGACGTATCAGACAGTGTGTGCATCATGTAGTACTTGGCATAGGTTATGATTGTAATCTCTTGTAGATTATGGAGTTAACTATTACTATGATAGTATTGATGTGATATATTCCCCCTTTCATAGCTTAATGGTGACGGTGTGTATGCTATGTTAGTACTCGGTCTAAATTGCAATGGTCTATCATGCACTCTAAGGTTACTTAAATATGAACATCGAATGTTGTGGAGATTGTTAACTCCGGCTTGAGGGTGCTCTTGTAGCCCTACACAATGAATGGTGTTTGTCATCCAACAAGAGAGTGTAGAGAAAGTAGTATTTGTTTATTCAGCTATGTGATCAATGTTGAGAGTGTCCACTAGTGAAAGTATGATCCCTAGGCCTTGTTTCCAAGCATTGAAACTCCGTTTATTTACTGTTCTGTTGCATGTTTACTCGCTGCCATCTTTATTTCAGATTGCTATTACCGCTCATATTCATCCATATCACTTGCATCTCACTATCTCTTCGCCAAACTAGTGCACCTATACATCTGACAAGTGTATTGGGTGTGTTGGGGACACAAGAGACTTCTTGTATCGTAATTGCAGGGTTGCTTGAGAGGGATATCTTTGACCTCTTCCTCCCTGAGTTCGATAAACCTTGGGTGATTCACTTAAGGGAAACTTGCTGCTGTTCTACAAACCTCTGCTCTTGGAGGCCCAACACTGTCTACAGAAATAGAAGCGTGCGTAGACATCAAGCTATTTTCTCGCGCCGTTGCCGGGGAGGTAAGGTAAAAGGTATTCACATCCTCCGACTACTAAGCTATTTCCTAGCATTGTTGCCGGTGTGTGAGTGCTCGAAGCTATTTCCTTTAGATCCCGCAATTGCATCTTTTTGTTTCTTGTTTTTATTTTTCACTAGTTAGGCATAATGGAAAACAACAGTGAGCTTTTTAATCTATTTCCTGAGTTAAGACATGAATTGTTTGATGCGAAAATTAAAAAACCTATGGAACCTTATTTGCATGATAGTAGCAATGTTATTAGTATGAACGCAATTACTGCTAATGTTATGGAGAAGTCTAAGCTTGGGGAAGCTAGCTTATATAAAAATAATCTTTTTTGCTCCTCAGCTTTGGAAGAAATATTTTGCCCTGATAATGCTTTGTCTCCAATATGTGGTGATTCGAATGATGCTTGTGATATTTTAAATCCACTTCGTTGAAAGTATTCCATATAAAATACCTATGAAAATTATTGAACATGTTATGGATAACCACTATGAAGGGGATGGAACTGTCCACCCTGGAGATCATTTACTGTTTTTGCATGAATTATGCGGGTTATTCAAGTGTGTAAGTATCTCTATGGATGAAGTTAGGAAGAAACTATTCTCTATATCGCTGTCTGGTAAAGCGGCGCATTGGTATAAATTGCTGAAGAATGGGGATTCTCTTGATTGGAAAGATATTGTGCCTCTATTTTACTCTAAATTCTATCCTCCAAGTGAAATTCACAAAGACCGGAACCGCATATATAATTTCTGGCCTCATGATGGAGAGAGTATTGCCCAAGCATGGGGAAGATTGAAGTCTTTAATGCTCAAATGCCCCATTCATGAGCTTCCTGGTAATATCATCATTGATAACTAGATGATGCCCCGTGCGTTGCTGCCGAAATTTTGGAAATAAAATTCTATGTACGATTTGAGTTAAACATTTGGTTGAAAAAAAAGACTTTGAAAGCGCGGCATAATAAGATTTTTTTTAACCAATTACATCCATTTACAATGAATGAAATGGTACTGTTGACCAAAAATAATTCGAATAAAGTACATGAACTTTGGATGTACTCGGGAAACAGATACATTCAGAATGAAATGCTAATTTTGACAACAGAAGAATGTTCTCAGGCAACCAAAATAAGACATGAAAGGTCATGCATTTAGATACTACCTAAGACTTGGTTAAATATGAGTGGCGAGTGACAGTTCGAGCACAAAGCCAGCTGTCTATCCAGTTAAATATATAAAAAAAAAACCTCTCGGTATTACTGTCTTTCCTACACACAAACACAAAGAATAGTCATTCGTATAAAATTAATTAATTAGCTGTAATTTAGTACCGTCAGGAACATTAGCATGGTAAGACTAAATTGCAAAGTTGAAAGCAAGCACCGATTAGTAGAAATATGAGCCATCAGTATATGTACCAGCCTCTTATTTTTTTTCCTATGTTGATCACATCAAGTATGAAGTGGAACTCTCTGCAAAAAAAAAAGTTGTGTAAAGTCAAACTAACCATCCGAGGCATAGCCCCTATATTTGAGCAATGCATATAGATAATAGAAGCTAATTGGTAAAAAGGGAGCTGCGTCAAAGAGAGCATCTAAAACCTGAAGTAACGAATATCTATTAGGATTGACAAACGTGTAATCAGAAAAAATCTGAAACAAAAAAATTCTAATAGAAACATTAGTGTGAAAAAGTTGCAAAACCAACCACAATAAAACATACAGGCGGGCTAGCTGGCTAATCACTGGAAAGCAACACTTCTGTTACTGCAGTCAAGGAGAGGTAAATATCAAGACATGTGCAGTACAACACACACGGGGGTGATTCTACACTTTTTTTTTAGAAAAAACAATGGAGAAAATATCCACAACAGTTCTTAAAATTTACAGAGATATGAATAATGATTCTATATTTGAGCAAGCAGAAGAAAAAACATACAAAAGTGTCGTATTCTTACATGAAACACCCATTGGCTGGAAATCGATGTGTTTTTTGCAGGCCTGTGTTTATCTCGCTGATGCTCCTCCGATACATCGCTGCTGCAGGTGAAGTATTGGCATTCTATAGCAATTAACAAAAAGGGGAGATCACGCTGACGGAATGGGAGGCAAACCTACCAATCAAGCGCAGCATACCAGCACCAACGGCGGCGAGCCTGGAGCCCTGAACAATCGGGCTGAAAATCCGTCCCACGATGCAAGTTGTTTTCCGAAGGCGAACGTAAACCTGCTCATAGTTGGAGATTGCAATAACGGAGAAGATACAAAAGCAAGCAGGATCGCTCACGGCTCACCAATGGCATTTGAGATTTTGACCATAGCAGATGCGATGTCACCCCGCTGCGGTGGAGCGACAGAAATGGATCTGCTCCATTTGCTTAAATGGAAGAAACTTCCATCACCAATCGGTGACTTTTGGCTAGAGGATATGAAGAGGCAAAATCCATCAATACTTCTGATTTATTACGTGGGTGAAGCTGTGAATGGAGTATATCAAATGCGTTAAAAACTGCCCAAATAGAAGACGGCGGCCTGGCTAATCGGTGAGAACTGTCTGGAATAATGGTTGTGCATCACTGCATGCGATGAGAAAAAAATGATTATGCATGGAAGAAAAATTGAAAGTATGTGGACATATGATGATGTGGCACTATGGTGAGGTGGATAGCTTGCATGTTGAGAGAAATCAACTTAGTGGGTTGCTCCTATTTAGATATTATAGATTTCTATGCAAGACTTTCTTTTCAAGATAAAACCTTGCTGGATACTACTTGTTCTGGATCATTTACACGCAATGAAGAAGAGTTTAAAAGGGACCTTCTTGATCGGATTCAGGAGAATACTGAAGGATGGGAGAACAACAAAGGTAAAGAGTCGGTATAAATTATGATTATGAATGCATTGAAACTTTTATGGATACCGATAAAATTCGAAATATGAGTGCTACTTATGGTCTTGACTCTCAAGTTGTTGCAAATCTTTATAAAGCTTTTGCCTCTCATTTTGAATTGCCTAGGAAGAATTTTGATAAGTATCATGAACCTTTTAAAGACACTTGCATGAAGGGTGAAACCGTTATTAATGATTGCAATAAACATGCCCAAACTTCCGAAAATACTATTTCTTATAAGCATGTTAATTTTTGTGGAATGCATAGACCTTGTGGAATTAATCAAATCGAAGATGAATATTGTATCCATCATAGGAATGAAAAAACTAGAAAGTGGTCTAGGGCCCTAGATGATCTTGGTGAAAAGTTTGTGCCCTCTATCCTTATATTTGTGAACTTTGCCATAGAGTGGGTCATTTTAATTTTCAATGCTCCTCCAATGATAATTCAAACCCCATGAGTGCTGCAAATTTGTGTTGTGATAATGAAATTACTCCTAATCAGCATGATGAACTTACTTTATTTTTGTGGTGTGAAGAGTTATCAAGAAAAATCTCTTTGTTACATATGAGTGATCTTGATATTGATGATGTCCTGCATGGGTGTCTTTCTTATTGCATTGATAATTTCCATACAAATACTTACATACAGATGACACTTTGCCAAAATATGATAGGACCGCTGTGTGTTTTGAACTTATTAATGAAAAGGAGGAATCCTCCCAAGTTTCTTCTATTGTTTCTGGAAATAAAACAGGTTATGTGGAGAAGCCTCTCATCAAGCCTCTCCCTCCTAAAGAAAGGAACGAGGAGAATGAGAAGAAGAAGAAGGGAACGAAGAAGAAGAAGAAGAAGAAGAAGAAGGGGAATAAAAAGAAAGAGGTAACAACATATCCCCGCGTGTATGAGATAACGATAGGTAACCGTAAGTATGTTGCTCCTGATGATTATTATGATAATGAATCTGAGTATAATGATCTTCCTATGCCCTTTACCTACATTAGTGATCATGATTTGAAAGAGCACACTACTTTTGATATTGAAAATCTCTGGGAAACTAATTCTGAAAATGATGATGTTAATAATTGTCATAGTATCAGTACTATCCACGCTTCCTCCCACAATGATATAGAAATCTCTAAGCTTGGGGATGAGGTGTTTGAAAATCCTTTTGCTACTGATCATTATATGTTTGATACATCTCCTTCTAGTAACAATGATGGTATGGTCACAGATGAACATACTGTGAAAGATAAATATTCCATTTCCTATGATGACACTATGCCTCCAATCTTTGATGATTATTATAAAGAATGCTACGATATAGGTTATAACTATCCTTATGAAACTTGTCATAGTTATGATTGGATTGCCAAAAACAATTCCCTTAGTATGCAACTTGTTTACCATGTTCAAATTCTTGATAATGATCCTGCTCCAATTACTATTAATGAGAAGAAGAATTCTTATGCCAAAATTAATGATACTTTTATGCATATGAACCATGATAAGAATGTTTTAAGTGATGATTATATTGTGGATTTCATCAATGATGCTACTGAAAGTTATTATGAGAGAGGGAAACATGGTTACATGCATCTTAATAATATTAAGTTTCCCCTCTTTATGTTGAGAATCTTGAAGTTACTCGTGTCTTATCTTCTTATGCTTGTCACTTTGTTCTTCATGAATTTATTTGTGTACAAGATTCCTTTTCATAGGAAGAGGGTTAGGCTTAAATTTGTTTCATACTTTCTTCTTGATGCTCTCTTTTACTTCAACTCTTATTTTTTGCGCGAGCATCATTAAAATCACTGAGCCCATCTTAATGGCTATAAAGAAAGCACTTCTTGGGAGATAACCCATGTTTTTTATTTTGCTACTGTTTTGTTGCGTCTTGGAAGTTGTTACTACTGTAGCAACCTCTCCTTATCTTTATTTTATTGCATTGTTGTGCCAAGTAAAGTCTCTAATAGAAGGTTGATACTAGATTTGGATTTCTGCGCAGAAACAGATTTCTATCTGTCACGAATTTGAGTAGATCTCTCTGTAGAAAACTCGTAAAATGCTGCAAATTTTCATGCGTGATCCTCAGATATGTACGCAACTTTTATTAGTTTTGAGTTTTTTCATCTGAGCCTGTTAAGTGCCTCTAAAAAATTCGTCTTTACGGACTGTTCTGTTTTGACAGATTCTGCCTTTTATTTCGCATTGCCTCTTTTACTGTGTTGAGTGGATTTCTTTGTTCCATTAAACGTTCAGTAGCTTTGCGTAATGTCCAGAAGTGTTAAGAATGATTGTGTCCTTGCTGAACATGTGAATTTTTTATTATGCACTAACCCTCTAATGAAGTTTATGAGAAGTTTGGTGTGGCGGAAGTTTTCAAGGGTCAAGAGAGAAGGGTAATATAATGTGATGAAGAAGAGTGAAGAGTCTAAGCTTGGGGATGCCCCCGTGGTTCATCCCTGCATATTTCAAGAAGACCCAAGCGTCTAAGCTTGGGGATGCCCAAGGCATCCCCTTCTTCATCAACAATTTATCAGGTCATCTCTAGTGAAACTATATTTTTATTCCGTCACATCTTATGTACTTTACTTGGAGCGTCTGTGTGCTTTTATTTTCATTTTGTTATCTTAGTTCTCTGAATAAATTGGATCATTCCTTGTGTGGGAGAGAGACACCCTCCGCTTTTTCATATGAACACTAGTGTTCTTCGCTTTTACTTTTAATGTTCAATGGCGAAAGTTGATCGCTTCAATTATTGCTATTTGGTTGGAAACAGAAAATGCTTCATATTGTCTTGAATAATTTGATACTTGGCAATTGTTTTGAGCTCTCATAGATCATGTTTAAGCTCTTGCATCATGTAGTTTAAATCTATTAGTGGAGAACTACCGTAGAGCTTGTTGAAATTTGGTTTGCATGATTGGTCTCTCTAAGGTCTAGATATTTTCTGGTAAAAGTATTTGAACAACAAGGAAGACAGTGTAGAGTCTTATAATGCTTGCAATATGTTCTTATGTAAGTTTTGCTGTACCGGTTCATACTTGTGTTTGCTTCAAACAACCTTGCTAGCCAAAGCCTTGTACCGAGAGGGAATTCTTCTCGTGCATCCAAAACCTTGAGCCAAAACCTATGCCATTTGTGTCCACCATACCTACCTACTATGTGGTATTTCTCTGCCATTCCAAAGTAAATTACTTGCGTGCTACCTTTAAAATTTCATTCCTTGTCTTTGCAATACATAGCTCATGGGAAAATAGCTTAAAAACTATTGTGGTATTGAATATGTTGCTTATGTATCTTATTTCTTATAAGTTGCTTGTTGAGCGGTAACCATGTTTCTGGGAACGCCATCAACTGTTACACCTTTGTTGAATATCATGTGAGTTGCTATGCATGTTCGTCTTGTCTGAAGTAAGGGTGATTTATCATGATTAAATGGTTTGAGTATGCATATTGTTAGAGAAGAACATTGGGCCGCTAACTAAAGCCATGTATCATGGTGGAAGTTTCAGTTTGGACATTAATCCTCAATCTCTTATGAGAATATTATTTGTTGTTGAATTCTTATGCATTACAGAGGAGTCCTTTATCTGTTTTCTATGTTGTCCCGGTATGGATGTCCTTAGTTGAGATCTATCAAAACTGAGAAATCAAATGCGATCTATCTCCTTGGACCTTTGTACAGGCGGCATAGAGGTACCCCTTTGTGACACTTGGTTGAAACATATGTAATGCAATGATAATCCATGGAAATCCAAGCTAATTAGGACAAGGTGCGAGCACTATTGGTATTCTATGCATGAGGCTTGCAACTTATAGGATGTCTTATGCATAACACATATGAATTATTACTACCGTTGACAAAATTGTTTCCATGTTTTCAAAATAAAAAGCTCTAGCACATGAGTAATCCATGCTTCCCTCTGCGAAGGGCCTTTCTTTTACTTTATGTTGAGTCGGTTTACCTACTTCTTTCTATCTTAGAAGCAAACACTTGTGTCAACTGTGTGCATTGATTCTTACATGTTTACCTATTGCACTTGTTATATTGCTTTATGTTGACAATACCCATGAGATATACATGTTACAAGTTGAAAGCAATTGTTGAAACTTAATCATCCTTTGTGTTGCTTCAAAACCTTCTATTAAGAATCTATTGCTTGATGAGTTAACTCTTATGCAAGACTTATTGATGCTTGTCTTGAAAGTACTATTCATGAAAAGTATTTGCTATATGATTCAGTTGTTTAGTCATTATCTTTACCATTGCTTCGAATCACTTCATATGCTTTACAATAGTATTGATCAAGATTATGATAGTAGCATGTCACTTCAGAAATTATCCTTTTTATCGTTTACCTACTCGAGGGTGAGTAGGAACTAAGCTTGGGGATGCTTGATACGTCTCAAACGTATCCATAATTTCTTATGTTCCATGCTAGTTTTATGACAATACCTACATGTTTTATTCATACTTTATATCGTTTTGATGCATTTTCCGGAACTAACCTATTAACAAGATGCCGAAGTGCCGGTTCTCGTTTTCTCGCTATTTTTGGTTTCAGAAATCTTACACAAGAAATATTCTCGGAATTGGACGAAACAAAAGCCCACGATCTTATATTTCACGGAAGGTTCCAGAGCACCGAAGAGGGGCCAGAGGGGGGCCAAGGGGGACCCACACCATAGGGGGGCGCGGGTCCCACCCTGGCCGCGCCGCCATGTGGTGAGGGAGCCCTGTTGCCCCTCCGAGGCTGCCCTTCCGCCTATATATTCTCTCCGCCTCGAAAACCCTAAAAAGATAAGCCACGGTACGAGAAAAGTTACGCACCCGCCGCCATCACGAAGCCAAGATTCGGGGACAGAAGTCTCTGTTCCGGCACGCCGCCGGACGGGAATTGCCCCGGAAGGCATCTCCATCGACACCACCGCCATCTTCATCGCCATTGCTGTCTCCTATGATGAGGAGGGAGTAGTTCTCCCCCGAGGCTAAGGGCTGTACCGGTAGCTATGTGTTTCATCTCTCTCTCCCATGTGATCTTTATGTGATCATGAGCTTTGTATCGCTATTAATCTACGTGCTACTCTAGTGATGTTATTAAAGTAGTCTATTCCTCCTTCATGATGTAATGTTGACAGTGTGTGCATCATGTAGTACTTGGCATAGGTTATGATTGTAATCTCTTGTAGATTATGGAGTTAACTATTACTATGATAGTATTGATGTGATCTATTCCCCCTTTCATAGCTTAATGGTGACGGTGTGTATGCTATGTTAGTACTCGGTCTAAATTGCAATGGTCTATCATGCACTCTAAGGTTACTTAAATATGAACACCGCATGTTGTGGAGCTTGTTAACTCCGGCTTGAGGGTGCTCTTGTAGCCCTACACAATGAATGGTGTTTGTCATCCAACAAGAGAGTGTAGAGAAAGTAGTATTTGTTTATTCAGCTATGTGATCAATGTTGAGAGTGTCCACTAGTGAAAGTATGATCCCTAGGCCTTGTTTCCAAGCATTGAAACTCCGTTTATTTACTATTCTGTTGCATGTTTACTCGCTGCCATCTTTATTTCAGATTGCTATTACCACTCATATTCATCCATATCACTTGCATCTCACTATCTCTTCGCCGAACTAGTGCACCTATACATCTGACAAGTGTATTGGGTGTGTTGGGGACACAAGAGACTTCTTGTATCGTAATTGCAGGGTTGCTTGAGAGGGATATCTTTGACCTCTTCCTCCCTGAGTTCGATAAACCTTGGGTGATTCACTTAAGGGAAACTTGCTGCTGTTCTACAAACCTCTGCTCTTGGAGGCCCAACACTGTCTACAGGAATAGAAGCGTGCGTAGACATTAATGCTTTATTGTCTCTTTCATGTTTATTTGGCTTCACACCTTGACTAGCATGCATAATGTGCTAGTCCCTAATATTGCAAAAAGAGGAGGCAAACAGGTGCCCAACCCACTAAATATAAAATAAAAAAATAATCAAATAAACCTCCTAACACTATGGGCTTGAGAAATCATGAACTTAGCTTGTTCAAACAAAGGAGAAGAGGAACTCTATTGTTCTCTCTATGGGACCCTCTCTTGAAGCCATTAAACATGAAAGGATGATAAATCATTTGATGCCATTCGTTGACATAGACATACATACATCTCAAAATTATATGTTCAATACCTTTGTTTTATTCAAATAGAAAGTCCTAGCACATGAGTAATCCCTGCTTCTCTCCGCGAAGGGCTTTTATTTTACTTTTATGTTGAGTATTCATCTTCTAACTTTATGCACCAATTAAGAGAGCATAGTTGTCCCCGGAGCCATCTCCATTGACTCCACCACCATCTTCATCGCTGTTGCTGAATCCCATGATGAGAATGGAGTAGTTCTCCCCCGAGGCTGAGGGCTTTACCGGTAGCTATGTGGTCTATCCCTCTCTCCCATTGATCATGAGCTTTGTAATCTATTTTAATAAGTATATGTTACTCTTCATCTATTATGCTACGCAAGTGGTTTTATTATTGTGATCCCCAGAGACACCTTTCCCCACCGTGTGAAGGTGACAGTGTGCGCACCGTGTGTGTCTCTTATGCTAAAGATTACAGAAATGCTTATCATGAGTTATAACTTGAGTTGGATGTCTCTATGAAATTGTGGTGTTTATTAGTACTATCTTTGGATGCTCAAAGTGACAGAGTGGGGTGTCCCTAGGTTTGGAACGCGAACTTTAAGGAGTGCTTTTGCAGCCCTACACAGTGAATTGGTGTTCGTTATCCAACCGGGGAGTGGTTCGGAGTAGCATAGTGAAGAGATGATATTTATGTATTCAATTATGATATCATTATTGAGAGTGACCACTAGTGAAAGTAAGATCCATAGTCCTTGTTTCTAAGCATTGAAATACCATTTACAACTAGTTCTGCTACATGTTTGTTTGCTGCCATTTTTATTTCAGATTACAATTACCACTTATAATCATCCATATTACTTGTATTTCACTACCTCTTCGCCGAACTAGTGCAGCTACAAGTGTATTGGGTGTGTTGGGCACACAAGAGACTTCTTGTATCTTAATTGCAGGGTTGCTTGAGAGGGATATCTTTGACCTCTACCTCCCTGAGTTCGATAAACCTTGGGTGATTCACTTAAGGGAAACTTGCTGCTGTTCTACAAACCTCTGCACTTGGAGGCCCAACACTGTCTACAAGAATAGAAGCGTGCGTAGACATCACTGACCCGTGGAGAAAGCGTGGAGATCTGTTCGATGGTACAAATGATCCCCGAGGACCTCCATGTAAGAAGAGCGGTGAAGATATCGATACATTATTAAAAGGTTGGAAATAGTTCCCTGTGCCGGGAAAGATTCATCAAAAGCCCAGAGAGAAGAAGAAAAAGGCAACACCGCCGCTCATGTGTGTATGGAAAAGGAGGTCCATGTTTGGGACTTGTCGTACTGGAAAATTCTCGATACACCTCACTACCTTGATGCCATGCACATCACAAAGAAGGTGTGCGAGAGCTTGCTTGGCACTCTTCTCAACATGCCGGACCGGACCAAAGATGGGCCGAACGCAAGACACAACCTGAAAGTTTTGGGCACCAGGGAAGAGCTTCATTTCCCGCCACCCAAGATGGACATCCGGAGGAGGAGAGGGACGACTGTCAGAAGCGCAAAAGACTTAAGCAGCAAGACTATTACTGCCCCCCCTTCTTCTCCACTTTTACTCCGGATGAGCTCGATCAATTTTTCAATTGCCTTCTAGGAGTCAGAGTGCCCTTGGGTTACTCAGGGCTAATAAGAAGATACATGGACCCCAAGAAACGGAACTTCAACGACATGAAGTCTCGTGACTGTCAGATGATGATGCAAATTCTTTCGGTTGCAATCCAAGGTATAATGGATGACCATGTCCGTGCAACGCTGACTGGCCTCTGTAACTTCTTCGACGTCATCACTCGGAAGTCGATAAGTGTGAAGAAACTCGGAAGGCTACAGGAAGAGATCGTGGTGATCCTATCTGAGCTTGAGATGTACTTCCCGCATGCATTCATTGACGTGATGGTCCATCTGTTGGTCCATATCATGGATGATATCACCAATCTAGGGCCAACATTTCTACACAACATGATGTCGTTTGAAAGAATGAACGGGGTCATTAAATGATACGTTCGTAATAGGTCGCATCCGGATGGAAGCATCGTCTAGGGCTAGCTCACCAAAGAGTGTAATTCTTTATGCACGAACTATCTAGATGTCGAGGACCCTGTTGGTTTGCCCGGAAACAAGCACCTCCGTAGGTTCAAGGGAGTATAAGCCACAAAAATGGAAGGAAGGAATTGCACGTGCACATGTCTGGTCGGACTTCCGACTTTGACAGTGCTAACTTAGTAGCTCTACAACACACTGAATTGATCGATCCTTGGTTGACAGAGCACAAAATCAGGATAGTGAACAGTGGCAAGCCGATGACGGAAGAAGAAATATTCAGAGAGCCCAACTCCTCTTTTGCGCGTTGGTTTAAAGACCACATTGATGCTAATGCCCCACCAATGAATTTGTGATGACGATAAACTAGTATTGGCCTTGTCACATGGCCCCGCGCCCAACATCATGACTTACCAAGAGTACGATATCAGTGGGTACACATTCTACACGGAGGAAAAGGACAAGAACAACGATTACCAGAACTCAGCGGTAACGATGGAATCCTATACGGGTGACATAAAGACTAGATACTATGGAAGGATCGAGAAAATCTGGGAGCTTAGCTATGCTGGGAAGAAGGTGCCGATGTTCTGTATCAGATGGGCTTAGAGCATCACAAAATAAGATAGGTATTTCACCACCATGTTTCTACCCGAAACCAAAAAATCAAAGTCCACGAACGCCACCGCACAAAATGAGCCATGGGTATTGGCTAAACACGTATTTCAATGCTTCTTCATAACCGACCCATCTAGGCCTAGCCGTGTTGTCGTGAGGAGAGGCAAGAGGACCATCGTCAGAATGGATGGAGTCGCCAACGAGAAAGACTTTGAAGGCCAGGTCGGAGATCCAATGATGGAAGAATCCGGTAACGAAGACGCAACATACACCATAAGAAGAAGAAGGACCACGCTACCTAGGTCAGGTCGACCCTTCAAAAGAAAAAGTCACGACACAAGACTAAATTATTCAACGACAAGCAAAAAAAGCAAGAAGAAAGTGAAACACTCTTCTTGATGATGTAAAGCTTTAATTGCAATGTATAACTCATATTTTTTTGTAATACATAACTCATATTGTGTTGGTCAATATTTTATGTATAACTCATATTTTTATAATACATAACTCATATTGCTTTGTTATTATCTTGAAAATATAAGAAAATAAAATAAAATAAAATAGAAAAGGAGGGAAAATAAAATAAATATAAAAGAAAATAAAATAAATAAAGAAAAAAAGAAAAGGAATTAAATGGCTAGGGGTAGGATTTGGACAAGTTCCAGGTATAGCCGCACCCAGGTTACTGTCGTCGCACCAGGGCCCTGGTGCGCCAGGGGTAAAACCTGGGATCCTGGGACTTAGTCGTTTCTTCTCTTCCTTTCCTCCCCCGCCCGGCCAGTTTCACTCCCAAACCCTAGCCCCCGCGCCGCCGCGTCCGAGTCCTCGAGCCGCCCCCGAGAACCCTGCCATCAAGAGGAGGAGAACGCCGCCGCTGAGACGGAGCCGTCGAGCGGAGGAGGAGCAGGGGACGTCCTCTGTGGAGAGGCCTATGGATAAGAAGTACCACACAAGAGATATTCCCGCTGACTGTTACCGGGTTGAAGTGGATCGGGCGTTACCGGGCTGCGAGGATTTGTATCCTCCTAATCAACCCGATAACGTTGATAGCGAGCTGAAGGTGAGCAAACTCAAGGGTTGGCTAATGCTATGGCCGAAGACCCTAATTAGGCTCAACACCACCTCAGGGTCGACGGCAAGCAAAGAAAAGCAGGTTGCGCCACAACAACCAACGCCAGAGGTCAGTGCCCCTCCACAACAGCCATTATGTTGTGGATGTGCTCTTATTAACTAAATGCTTTAAGCCTGATCAAAGTCCTGGCCATTGAGCACCGGCTCACCTACAATTAAATAAATGTTTTAAGCTTGATGAAAGTCCTGGCCATTGACCACGGGCTCACCTACAATAAAGAGTAAAAATAAAAATTCACTGAACCATATGAGACCGTTCCACCGTTTTATCCTCTCCAAACCGCCTATCTCTTCTCTCTTCTCGGGCTTTGACCTCGCCACCGCATCCCACCGTGTCTCCCCTGCATAGGCCACGGCTTCACCGCCTCAGGCTCTCCTCTATTACGGGAAATCTACAAGTATGCATGTATAGATCACTACTCATGCATAATTTATTTTTTATTACCTCTAAGATGATACAGTCGGTAGTCACTAGTGACAGCAATACCTGTCTGTCTTTCAGCTCATTTGTAGTGACAGCAATGCCACAACAGTCCTCAACAGTGTTGTTATTATCTATGTTTTGTTTAATTTATATTAAAGACATATGATGTTTATGCTTCTCACACTCCCTAAAAATTTGTTATGTGAGAAATACATTTGCTCCATAGTAAGGCTTGGCACATATTTAATATTATTTTCAGTGTCCGCATTTGTTGAATCTTCCAATGGTTAATGCCTGAGCTTGACTAAAAGATACATATAATTATTTGTGTAAATAGTACATTGTAAATTTGCGGATCAATTGATGAAACTTTGTTGCCTAAAAACATCAGTTCATAGAGATTTCCGTTGCAACGCTCGGGGCCTCCTTCTTGTTTGTTTACAGTAATATTTGAGTGATTGTCGCTACAAAAAAAGTCTATACCAACACTTCAATTACACTAAAATTGTGTCTGACTTTTACAGAATTCTGTCGTGTTACACGGGAAGGGGATGAATAGACAGGGGAACTATGTACCAAATTTCCGAGGGATTCTTTACACTATTCCAGAGTTCTTACAACATGGTACACACGAGGAACACCCGAAAGAATTATCATATACTTCATGTTACGGCAATACCACTCAATCGATCATCAAAACTTGTTTTATGAGGATGAACAAAGCCGTTAAAATGAAGCAGGCTACATCTAATTACGCCACTCTCCTCTCCTCGTTAGATTATCCTCCGGAAGACGACGTTGCAGATTCTATTTTCTCTGAAGCGAAGACGAATCACAGCTTGAATGGCGCGAATACTACCACTGAATTGTGCCCTCCAAATCCAAATGAGTTAGAAATGGCTGCATTTAAGAAACAGCAAACATGCGTAAGATAGAGATACTAGAGAAGATAATTGTCCACGCTTGAGAAGAAATGGTAAATTCCATGTGTGCTATTCGAGCTCGAACATTGGGCTATCGTGCATGATGAGCCTCTTTCAAAAGAGAGGGGGGCTGGGGCAAGGCGTTGTTCAGGGATGGAGGAACTCACCCACATTCACTTCATGCTGCTTCTTTTCGTTGGCTACTGTATCAAAATTAACTTCGGGCTCTGGGTTCTGCAAGAGATTTATGATTCAAACATGACAAACTGACAGTATGTGTGACAACCAAAAAACCAGGAAATTTGTAGAATGAGCTCAGCTCGTCTTCCAACATCCTGACACAGAATATTACTAATAGATACATAGGATAATGGCTACTTACAAATTGGTTAATGGTAGGATGGACCCATCCAGTAGTTATGGACTTGATAGTGGCAATGGCTTCTAATCCACCAGCTGCACCCAGGCAATGGCCTATCATAGACTGGCGAAGAAGGAAATAATATCAGATAAGGGAGCAACTAGAAATGATACATTCCATATGGAAGTAAGCGAACCTTTGTTGAATTGATCTTGATCTCAGAAGTATTTTTAAAGACTTGCTTGATGGCTCTCACTTCAGCCAAGTCACCAGCAAGTGTGGAAGTTGCGTGTGCGTTGATGTAGTTCACCTGAAAATACAAAAAAAGGTCATGTATGCTAATCTGCATTAAGAACGTAACATGAATTGAACCTAAGACTGCAGGTAAGCAGTAGAACACATAAGAACGTAACATGAATTGAACCTAAGACTGCAGGTAAGCAGTAGAACACATATTTTAATTTATAGACAATAAATTAGTTCTCTAATAGTCTAATGTAACCGTATTGTCTTTCCAAACGCGCCCAATACCAGTATCATATTGCACATAATGTTTCTCGTCAAAAAATATTGCACATAACAAAGAGGATCTTGCCAACAGGTACCGCATGATGGGGTAAAATTTTGTTTGGGGCATGGAGCAGAGATACCTCCTCTGGTGCAACACCTGCATCTTGGAGGCTCTTCGTAATACAGGATGATACACCCATTCCATCTGATCTGGGGTCAGTCAAGTGGTAGGCATCACAGTTCACCGCGCCTCCCAAGTACTCAGCAACTATTGGTGCACCACGCTTCATTGCGTGCTCCAGGCTCTCCATAACCTATTCTTGGACAAGAGCTTTACTATTTAAGCCAGACATGTTACTAAAATTAACAATGTTAAACAAAATCATGGTGGTAAAATTTGAAAAAAAAAAATCATGCTGGCCTGCTGGAAATGAAGGAGCAACATGAAGCAACACAAGCAAATGCAAATAAGCAAAATAATTCTGCACACATATCAATATTCAAAAAACATGATTTTCATTTTGTTATAAACAACACATACCAGTACACCAGCACCTTCACCCATAACAAAGCCATCCCGCCCTGTATCCCATGGCCTAGATGCAGTTGCTGGATCATCATTCCTTTGTGATAATGCTCTACAGGCTACAAAACCTCCAAGACCGATTGGAAGGATAGCAGCTTCAGTTCCACCAGCAACGATAATATCAGCGTCACCACGACGAATATGGTTCGCAGCGGCATAAAAGCAGAAGTTAGAGGTTGCACATGCAGTTGAGATCGAGTAGTTGGGACCCATGAAACCAACATCCATAGCAAGCAAAGCTGAACCCATGTTAGTAATAGAATATGGGATAAAGAAAGGTGAAATCCTTTTGTATCCCTTCTCAGTAAGGTTCTGAATAGCATCGGAGAATGCTGTGAGGCCACCCATGCCAGTCCCCACAAGAACACCAGCCTTCCCAACATCAAGCTGTTAACAACAAAGTCATTAGTGAAGGAGACAGTTCACAAGACGAAAACAAAATAACAGCAGAAATCTAGCAAGCGTTTAGAATTTACAGCAGTATAGAAAGGATGGTGGCCACCTATTGAGAGCCTATATGGGCAGAAGAAACAACCAACTTAACCAATCACATAAGGGACCATCAAATAAATTGATAATTTACCTCTAAATGACGATCTGTTTTTGCAGTCAACAGTTGTTATGATTACAAATTGCTATGGTGTGAGTTCATTCTACAAACACACTGTCAAGAGGAGATGATTGACGTCGATCTCACACAGATATTGCAGTAGAGCATATGTAATCATCTAGGAGCTTTTTTTTTTTTAGAAAAACAGGGCAGAGCCCCAGTTCCATTGCTAATCATCTAGGAGCTTATAGGCAAAGCAGTTCAAGTGATACAAAATCTGTGATGTCACAGTTTAAGTAAGAAACACAATTCTATCCTGCTCGGTCTATTTCATTCTCAAACAACTAAAAAGGACACAGATCCAGTGCTAGAAGCTCCAACACTAAAATACTTTGGTTTTGGAAAAATTATACATGAGATAATTTCACAAGCAATAAGATAAAGTGTATTTTCTTCAAAATAAGCATCGAGCTACAAATATATCTAGCCGTTTCTCACAAATCTATAGTGGGTAAGTGTTAGAGTACGTCATGGGCCTGGCTATAGCCCATTAATCTTAGGATTAATTAGAGATAAGGGTCGCTTGCTTAGGGGTCAAGTAAACCTCTCTATATAAGGAGAGGAGACGTATCAATCTAATCAAGCAAGAATTAAGAAGGAAATCCCTTCCCTCTTGCCACCGGCCGTGGGCAAGGCCCCCGGCCGGCCCTCTCGCGCCATCCCTCTAGCAGCACCATAACAGTAAGACTGTCCAAAAAGAAGTCATTCTTGTTCTCAAACTAAATCCAATTAGACAGTTATTTCTATTGGCCACCAATGCTGTACTAATGTTACCACTTTTTGGGCGTTTTGATTTCAGTATTCAAGTTTCCTGAGCGGCAGTATCAGTTCAAGTACATTCAGTACTCAATACTGACGCCATGCCATACATCCTAACATATTCAGAGTTCAGACAAAGGACTTCATAGTATTATTGATTTACAGGCGCACACATGTAACACCAGCTACATTTCTTCAGAAATCATCTATAGCTTGTGATCAAGATTGATCCCAAACATAACAAGTGCTAGTATTTTCAGAATTGAGCTTCCCACTAGAATAAAACGCCAATCAGTTTCTCACTCACACACCTTGCCGTGGGCGTCGGAGCCAGTGCCGAGCCCGGCGCTCTCGAGGGCCTTCTTGCCGCTGAGGATGCAGTAGCGGATGCAGTCGTCGAGCCTGCGATCGTTCTTGCCGTCGATGTACCCCTCCGACGAGAACCCCCGTATCTGCCCCGCGAACCTCGTGGGGAAGCTTCCGGGGTCGAACCGGTCGATAGTCCCCACCCCGCTCTCGCCGGCCAGGAGCCGGTCGTAGAATGCGTCCACCTCGTTCCCGAACACCGACGCCAGCCCCATCCCGGTGATCACCACCCGCTTCCTAGGGTCCGTCTCCCTCTGCGGCGCCGCCGAGGTGGCCACCGCGGCGCGGACGGCCGCGGCGGAGCGCCGCCGCAGGCGCTCGCGGCGGCGGGGGAACGCGGGTGGGGGGACGTGGAGCCCGAGGGTGTGGGGGGCGTTGGCGTGCATGGCTGAGCTTGCAGTTGGACTGCCTCGGTCGGGGGAGCGAGTGAGGTAGTTAAATAGGCGCGGCGCGGCGCGGCGGTGGAGACCGGAGAGGCGGCGAGGGTGGCGGTGGCGCGGTGGCGCGCGGCACACAGCGGAAGGATGGATGGATTTTTGGATTTGGAGGGAGGCGTTTTTTGTGGATTGGATGGGGAATGGTAGGAAATCAAAAATGTATTTTTTCCCCTTGTTACAACTAATTGGCATATTGTTGTTCACTTTTAGCACACTTTTAGGAACTCTGAGCATATTATCTTAAAATTTATTTGCAAGATCTTCATCAAACAAGTCAGAGTATTATTGAGAACCCTAGTAAATAGGAGTACAACCCTGTCTTCGCGGAACACCCCGCCTTCTTCCACCAACACGAGTCAAGGGCGCGTTGTCGATGTGCTTTCGGAGCCAGCATGATATTGTTGCATATGAACGGAAAGTTCTAAAACCCTCGATCAATGTTTGATGCCTTTGTTCCAAGGAACAATCAGCCAACCACACCCTCATGTACCTAGAGGCGTGCATTTCTAGTCGGCTACGATCTTTTCGCTCTAAAGTTTATTTAGACCGCTCTAAGGTTAGTAACGTGAGACATTGCAACAATTCATCAAGTTAGATTTTAGCACAACAAATGTTTGAACGGAAGAATTTCTTCAAAAGAAAATAGAACAGACGAAATTATCGACAATAATATATGGATGGATTTGTTGTACCAATTTTGAGAAAAGCTCATTTGATTGTTATGAAATTATCGACAATTAAATCCTCCCTAACACATAAATGGAGATAATCAACATGTATGTGAAACATGGAGAAACATAAAGTGATCTTTCACTTGGTATGTCTTTCGTCCGATTCAGTTGTTAGCCAATTGCATTAGAAGTACGTTCAATATGATTAGCTTAAATATGTGAAATGTCATGCATACATCGACAAGGGCTACACTTACAACAAGCTCTTTTAGAACACATGATTTTTAAAAAGCCTGAAAGGGTAAACATAAAATTAGAATTTCATGGTTTCTTAAAGCACAAATTATATCACAAAAAATAATAAACAAGAACTAGCAAGTATATCCCTTTAGGTGACCTACATGTTTTATGCATGAATATAAAGCCGTAAGAAGGTGTATGCAAACCACATAAATAACTTTCAGTGAGGTCTAAATTTACTAATGAAATTGAATTATAGAGAATTAGTTATAGGAATTTAGTGGTCTCATCTCTTCCATCCAAAGAGAATGAACTGAAAACGTATCTATAAGTTGTAATCCTACAAATTCCGAATGAAAACAATACAGTGAGCATAATGAAAGAAACAACAAATACATAGAAATGAAATTATTGTGAACCAAAATGGGGCTCCCCTCCCACTTTCATGTGTTTGTAGTTGTTCGTAACAGACTTGTGTACACGTACAATTTTCGGTTGATTAGACGTGTGCTTCACTGCATGATCTCATACATTTCGTGTGAATAGTGCGATAAACTTGTTTGCATAAGATTTCTATTTTTTTTCAAAGGATAGTACAAGATACCTAATTAAAGCAATGCGATATACAAGAAATTTGTCAATACTGCAGTATTATTTGGTTATTTTTCTCACACACGATTTACAGATTATGGCTATTGTATAGAAGTGTACTATACAGCGGTGTAAAAGAGCTAATTGTGTGTTCCATTGAAAATAAAATCATATTACACCACTTGGTTGATAGGATAAAGGAGTTAAGTTTCTATTTGGATCATGGATTTTGCTTCAAATGACAGGTTGTACAAGCAAGTTTTCACCATTATCTTTAATAAATTGACATGATCTTTCAAACAAGACTAATGTTGAATATATTTTTAACAATTTTTTTTTAAAGTTCAAGTTTTCAAACTTTCAAGGCTGATCTTCGAGGTGCAATGCACGCCATTGTTGGCGAGTCCAAGACAATGCCTTCTCGGACCGATCAAGTTTCGTCATCTTTCTTTTCGATAGTGCGTTGATAAGGAGAGTCCTATTGGAGTCGTTGTTCTTTGGAGGAGTCTGGCGTCGGTCGAGACGTGGCTTTGTGGTCTAGCTTAGGGAAACTTCTTTCATGTTGTGTTGTTTTGTCGGTGGTGGTTGTCTTCGGACTATCCGGTGTGGAGTTGTTGCTATGCTCGTTGCTTGTAGCGAGCGGTAGTGTTCTTGTGCACAAATCTCTACCTTCTATAGCAATATGGTACGTCTTAGGCGTACTTTCAAAAAAAAAACTTTGAAGTTTTGACCTGATATTCCAAGACAGTCTCACTGGTGTATCAAATCAAATCAAATGAAAGATGTTTTGAGCGTGTCATGAGTCATGACAATCGAACAGGAAGCGCCAAGTCCCGTCCACACGTACACCACTGATGAGCCAACCACGAGTGGTCGGTCCCACAAGTCCTTGACCCCACAGGTCAGCGCCACGTCACGGCCCCTTATCAAAATCGACCTCTTTTTCTTTTTTTGTTTTCCTTCTTCCTCCCGGCGTCAACCTCACTCCAAACACTTCAATTACCGGGGCCTTTACTTCTCCCTGCTTCGATCCACCACTCGCTCGAACCCTAGAAGCAAATCTGCTGCCGGCGAACCGCAGAGCTTCCGATCGCAGCCGCGGCCGATTTAGGGCCGCCTGCCGCTGTTTCTAGCGCCGGATTTGGGGGTTCCGCGCGATGTCTTGGGCCGGGCCCGACGAGATCCTCCTCTCCACCTCCCTAGCCGGCTTCTTGGACAGTGAGATTCCGCCTTCAGATGCTTTCTTTTGTCTCCATTAGTTTCCCCGATGCTGGCGGGTTGCTCGTATCGAGGAGCCTTTGCGCCAGGACTTGATTTTTATGGGGATCTTGGATCCGATTGCGTAGGTTCCGGCACATCGATGCTTAGTCAGTACGAGAATTTCGGGCTGGTATTTAGTTTTTTTGTTCTGTCCTTGCCAAGACTTATTCAGTTTTGTGTCAAGATGAGGCGCTGTTGATGGCCTATGCAGGCCAAGGACGGATTTGGTGCAAGCATCATGCTTTTTTAATGTGTGTTCTAGCCCCCAATCGGTGCAAATGTGTGGAAACACCATATGCTTCACCGAAAGGTGGAAGCTCTAGGTAGAGGATTGCTCTGCTGGACTTTAGACTTCAGAGTGGAATGCATTGTGTTATTGCTAAACATATTGCACGGAACTGCTTATGGATTCATCACTTGAAGCACATGTATTAATACCAGTAGACAGTAAGGTCCCATAGCTTTCATTATGATTCTGGTGCTATGTAAGGCCCTTGTTCAAATGTAGGTAATGCTAAGCATAAACAGGTACGATTAATTGGACCCAACTTGTGTAGATTTTGGTTGTTGATGGAGCCATGAAACACTTGTGTGCAGATTATTGTATGGCATTTAAATGTGGTTGACTCAGTTGGTTGGGTAGGGCAGCTCAGGAAATGTTGTTTATGATTAATTCGTGAGGGGGGTCTGAACATAAGGTGACAGATTTCTCCTAGCTGCCTAGAGATTTAAATGTAACATAATGAGTTTCATATTAGGTTGGGGGTATTAGGACTAAAACGTATTATAAATAAAAAGAATAGTGGGATTTTGACAGAATCTCATCAATCAACACAAGTCGACCACTTCTGTTACTGCTCACAATGTGTGGAAATTTTGGTGCATTCTTTGATTTCTAGGTGCCACCAGTTGTCTTATTGTAAAAACTGCAATTCATATCTTTATTGCTAGTCGTGCTCTGAGAGATTGTACTATTGATTATGTACTTTCACAATCTTTAATACTCCCTCCGTCCATCCAAATTAAGACAAATCTAAGACATCTTTTGTGGGACGGAGGGAGTTATGTTGCATTATAGAGTTATAAAGCTTGTCCTTTGACCCTTCCATTTGATGGTTATTGGTCGCTAAGGGTTTCACCTTTGGTATGTCAGCATAGATAAACTAGTCCATCTGAGCTTTTTTGAATTATTTGATGGCTTTGAGTATTTACAGATGCCTTGTGATTTTAGTGTTTTGACCTGTGCTTGACAGTAGAACCCGGTATATAAGACGGTGTGCTGATGGCAATTTATACTCGTGCATCTATCTATATAAAGTATTTTTCATGAACATTATGATTGCTTTATAGTTAGGTCAGTACATTGCGTTGAATGTGTAACTTGTAGAGGCACACGCCACATAACTACACATTATTGTTACACTGTATATTTGGATAAATCATCACTGTAGGTAAACTGTACTAGTGAAGTATTTGGAGTATCCATGAATGTATACCTGATTGATTGGTTTTGTAGCATCATTGAGCTAGAATTATTGGTGTTGGCCAAATAATTGTAGACAGTAGCACAGACTGAAGATGAGTAGAACACAAACAGGAACGCCTACACCTAATTGTTCCGCAGCCTGTATCTTTCGCTTGCATAACTAGCTTCACATCAGAAGCATACCCTGTTTGTTTGGCAATGCTATTTAGTGACAGTTTGTGTGTCTTCTTTATTCTAGAGAAACTTATTGTCCTACTACGAGATGGAAGAAAGCTGCTTGGCACCCTCTGCTCATTTGATCAGTTCGGTACGTTTTAGATCCACATATTTTCACATATTTTTCTGCCATAAGATCATCTTTTAATGTTTACTTTGCAGCAAATGTTGTTCTTCAGGGTGCTTGTGAACGAGTAATTGTAGGCGAACTATATTGTGATGTTCCTCTTGGACTATATGTGATCCGGGGAGAGAATGTTGTATTAATCGGAGAATTGGTAATTATCGCTGTCACACTATAAAATGATCATGGTCAACCCATTTTCCCATACTCATGCTATAGATCTGGTATTGCATTGAGCAGGATCTTGAGAAGGATGAACTCCCTAGTCACATGACCTGTGTTTCAGAGGCTGAAATAAGAACGGTAACACACTTGATAGAATCTTGTTTGAAGCTCTAGTTTTTTCCTTCTGATTTTTCACTAAAGTTGCAAGGACCACGTTTTGGTGCACAATCTAGCTCTTTTGTTTCCATAAGGCTAATAAAATCTTTCCCAAGGAAAAAATGTCACCTGGAAAATTGTGGATGCATTCTCATCATTTGATTCTCGCGTTATCCTGAACACTCCCTCATATATGCGCAAGTGAGCTAGACTAATTTACTTGAATAATAAACAAGAGAAGCTAGCTTTACGAGCTCCCAACTTGAACTTATCCTTGAGATCAAACTGCATTGGTTGTAACTATTTAGTTACCCTATAAATAGAGCAAAATTGCAGAGAATGGACTTTTGTAGCTCGGTCTACATGTAGGCCATTTTTTGAACCTATGAAAAAATTCATTTCAAACATGTGAAAAGAATACTGTGATATAGACAATATTGTAAAAAAATTCAGAATAAAATATGTTGTATTTTGGGCTCAGCAAAAATAACAAATCTTGATTTTATCATTGGTGAGCAATAATGAGCAGTACACTAAAATCTAGATTTTGTCATTTTGTGAGATTTTTTCCATTTTTAGTGAGTGCAAAATATAGTATACTCCTATTTCAATCTGAAAATTTGCACACTGATAGATTAAAACATTCTCTACGTCTATGTATTTTTTTTAAAAAATTCTAAAACTTTCAAATCAAAACTTTTGAAGTTTGAAAAAGAAAAACAAAACTGGGCTACATGTAGCCTGAGCTACATTTGAGGTTTTCGAAAATTGCATTATTATACAGCTGGCTATCTAACAACTGGTCTTATGATACAAAAATATGAATAAAGAAGAGTTACGATAGACTCTTGCTATTCTTGTTGCCTGTTCTGATGTGTCTTGTATCTTGTAAACTTTATGGTATGCTCAAACAGAGGATCATGCTGACTCCTTCACAAACCGTGCAACTTATACTGTTTTCCTACTTTTCCTTTGTCCCAGGCTGAGAAAGCAGAAAAGGAAGCAAGAGATCTGAAAGGCACAATGAGAAAAAGGATGGAGTTCCTCGATTTCGATTAACATATCCATTAGTCGTGTTGATAGGTGTTGCTCCCTCTGTCGCCGGCCGATTTTTAATGGCGGCTTTGCTATGTCGATGGGTAAATGAAAGCCCCTGATTGCACTCTCTATCTCATGCCTCTTGTTTAATCCAAATGCTATGGACTGATGGCCTCAGAAAACAGCTTTCTTTTCAGTACGATTTATCTTGTGTTCCGTTGCAGCTTACAGTTTCACTCTCTTTCAGAGTTCTTCTCATCTAAAAAGAAAGAGTTCTTACTACTATCTACACTTTTCTGTTCGTGTGACATAATATTCTTTGCATTTATCATGTTTTTTTTTGGCTATTGCATTGCATGGTAAAGAAGTTACTTGGGCCATTCCCTTCCCTATACCAGATTGCTCGGTTGGTGAAAACGTAGCGTCGTCAACTGCCTCACCTCACCAGCCAGGCCCATTCTCCCCATAAAAATTGCCAGTGCGCCAGGAAATTTGGGACTTGATGATCAGAGCTGGCAGTGGTCTGCAAGATCGTTCCACTGTCATGTCTGGGTTTTGCAATAATATCACCAGTCTGCTGCTGTCTGAGTGTCCCAATCCTTCTTTTTCCAGCTTTCTTTTCGCTGTATCCATCTGAAAGCACTAATCATTCATCGATGAACGTGACCAGGTGATCTCGACGTAAGATCTTGAACGATGTATAAGCATTTGGATATCAGGGCAGCATGTATCTCTCTCAGCTGCAGGTGCTATTTCCATTTCAACTAGGGCCGGACTTGTTGTCACCGAAATGCAAGCTCGTTTGTAGCTTAAAATTTTTACTTCAATTTTTCAACTATTAGATCCGGCCTTCTTTATTAATTTATTCAACAAAAATCTGATAAAGATCATACATAAAAAATCGAAGTCACCATGCAACACCTAACACAAGAAGATCATACAACATGAGGGCTCATCTGCTCTTACGCAAGTGCCTCATCATGCACATGCTACCGAAGTCGTCACTGCCATCAGCCGTTGATCCATCTTCAGGGTAGAGATTCACATGGGCCATGCTAGACCTGCCGTCGATGCCACCATGATGCCAGACAATGCCCCCACCATGTGCAAGTCCATCACACAGAGGCCCCGCTACACCATGCTGTCAAAACTCGCCATTGTCGACGCGGTAGAATCATAACACTCCACCTCTTACCTCCACCATTCGATAGCTGCTCCAAAAACATTTCCCTCATGAGGGAGATCGACGCCAGGAGCGCCTCCATCGTTCGATCCGGGAAAACTAGGGTTCCTCTCGGAGCAGCATGAGTGAGTAGATGCAGACTACAACGGTGATGGCTTCAACAAGGTAACAACGCGTATATTCCGCCATCGCCCGCCGTGACCAGAGTTGGAGCTCGGTTTTCATCGGTAGCTGCGCCTTCTCAACTCGCAGGTGGGACTAGATGTGGGATCATGAGATACGTCACTAGCCTACAACCAGCCAGCCGACCACCTCCGACGGAGGAGGAGGCCACCACCACCATGCCTGGTGCCTTCCTCATGTTGCAGGCCTAGCCTAGGAGCACCGCGCTAGATGTAGATGTGCTTCTTAATCAAAGAAATATACAAAGCTTGACTTGTTCTTTTTTCTTCTTGCGAAACAGCTTTTGATTTGTTCCAGAGATAGTATTATTTGCCCGAGGAGGTAAGGTACATGCCACCCAAAATAAATCATATACGACCCTTGCTTGTGCGATCCGGTGGTGGACCAAATTTGACACCACTCATCTAGAAACAACCAGCGCCGCTCGTCATCCATCCGACTGTCTGTGCTACGTGTAGGATGTGGAACGTGGTCTACCACTGGGTCGCACGAGCACTTGGTCGTATAGGATTTATTTCCCATATCTATCTAGCATCTACTCAGCTTGCGCGCACGCATGATCCGTTACAGTTCAGAAGGACTGGACACCGAACCGAGAAAGAGAGAGGTCACGGGTTAGGCATGTGAGCAGCGAGGAGAAGGTAGCTCGCTCCTTCTCCTTTCGGAACACACGTACGCATCAATACGGCATACCCGGTTGCAACGGCGCCACGCACGGTAGGCTCGGCGTTGATGGGGACGCATCCATTGATCCATATCATGGCGGGAGCTGTGCCTGCCCTGCCCACCCCGGCCGGACTAGCCAGCAATATCAGCAGTGCACATGGCAGTGCAAGGCGGGCAGGGCACCTCTCCCAATCCTGGCATTCAAGGAGCCAACATGCATATGCTCCACCGCCTAGTCGGGCCAGCTTCGTTCAGATCCGAGTCGACCACTCTTGCCTGCCTGGTTTGTTTCAAACATCTATTAAAATCATCAACAACAGACGGCCTAAAACATAACGAAAATTACAAATAGGTATTTAGACCAGTTAGTAAGGACTACAAACATTAGCGTAAATCAATCATGCTTCGCTGTCCACGCTCTTCCATCACCATCGTCGGATAAAGCTTATCGTGGTATAGTTTGTGGAACCATATGCGCATGTGCGTGTGACCGAAGCTTACCGTATCGGTTCGAGACATTTTTCAACCCAGTAACTGACGGTTATTTTTCGTATTGAATGGGGTATCTGCTAGACATGCTCTAATGGACTGGCTGCAAAGCAAATACTACTGGGAGAATACATAACACGATCGATCAAAGAATGATGAATCAATAATCTTTTTTTCGCGGGCACGCGAAAAGCGTGCCAGATCTTTATAGAAGGGAGCAAAAAAATACAAGAGACCAACGGGGGATGCAAGCATCTACCCGCGGTCGACCCACACACACACCACCCTAGCCTAAAAGCCTACTCTCGCGGCATGATTCTCCACTCCCCTCCTCTCGCAGCCCTCCAAAGGGCGAACTCCTCTAACACCGAGTCTATGGTCTGTTCGGTGGACAGCTGCCTCTCAAGGTTGCCAAACACCCCGGCATTCCTTTGCTTCCAGAGCGTCCAGGCGATCAACAGGACTAGGGTGTCGAACTCTCTCCTATCCTCCCTACGAAGCCTCTTCCTCGCCTCCGTCCACCAGCGCTCCAGATTGGTGTTCTCCTGTGGCACCTGGAGCTGTGATCCCAACCTTGTCAAGCATCCAAACCAAACCATTCTGGCGTACGGACAATGCGAAAGAATATGATCAACGAGTGTCCTCCTCCCGCAAACAGGTAGCGCAGGGGTCCGGATTGTCCCGCAAACCATGCCGAGCCCTCCTATCCGACGTCCGCAGCCCGTGTCCGAGAGCCAACCAACCAAAGATTTTGCACTTAAGCGGTGCAAACGACCTCCAAAACGGCTTTGCCATGGCCCAAGATATCCTCCCTTGGCATAGCATGTCGTATGTCTCTCTGGTGGTGTACTTTCCAGACGCCGATCCCCGCCATGCAAACCGGTCCGGCCTACCGTCCTCCCCGGGAACTCCCTCAATCGCCTCCCAAAGGAGGGTGCACCGCATCCAACCCTCAATGGACAGATCTCCCACAATATCCGATAGCCAAGCTTCTTCCTCGCAGAGCTGTCTCGACCTTTCTAGAGTTCCTCCTCCTAGTGGGGACTAAAGCCGTCACTTCCGGGGCAATGTCCCCCGCGCTTCTCCCATCTATCCATCTCGTCTCGTCCAAAAAAGAGTGCTCTCTCCATCTCCCACTCTGAAAATTGCCAAGCTCTGGAACACCTCATTAGCTTCCGTGTCGTTGAGCGCAGGCAACCCTTGCCATGGCCTAGAAGGGTCCGTGCGACGCAGCCAACACCATCTCACTCTAAGGGCCAGCCCCCGGAGCCTCAAGTCTTTCACTCCCGCGACCTCCAAGCCTAGTCGGCTTGCAAATAGTGTCCCAGGCAACCAAGCATTGACCTCCGTTAACATCTTTCTTCCCAGCCCAGAAGAAGGCTCTCATCCATTTGACCAGTTCCTCAAGCACCCAAGCTGGCGCCTCCGCAACCATCAGCTGATGAATAGGTCGCGCGCTAATCACTGACTTAAGGAGTATAAGTCTCCCAGATTTCCGAATCATTCCCTCTCGCCGGGCAGGAACACAGTTTATGACTTGATCGATCGGCGGCTGCCACTCCGCTTTCGTCGGAGGTCTCGGCGCCAATTGCATACCTAGGTATTTTATGGGGAAACCAACCACCTCACACCCCAATGTGTCCGCAACTCGTCGGCGTCTCCGTCCCGACCACGAATCGGTGTGGCCGATGTCTTTCTCGTAGTTCACCCATAACCCGCAGGCCTCTCCGAAGACACGGAGAATGGCCTTAATGCCCTCCAACTCAAAGTGCGAGAGGTTTACGTAAGATTATGACATCATCCGCATAGACTGATATCCTCTCGTAGCTCCGTGATCCCCGCAAGCCTAGAGAAGAGTTGACTCTCCGTGGCTTTCTTGATAGCCGCCGTCAACACCTCCATAGCCGCGACGAACGAGCATAGGTGAAGTGGGGTCACCTTGTCTCAACCCTCCGACATGCACAAATCTGCGCCCGGCACTCCATTTACCAACACTCGGTGTTTGCCGTATATAGCAAAACAGACACCCACTTGAGGAAACGCTCTCCAAACCCCATGCGCCGTAAAACCTCGAAAAGAAAACTCCAAGATATCGAATCAAAAGCTCTAGTGAGGTCAAGTTTTAGCAGCACTCCTGGCTGCCTCTGCAGGTTGATCTTCCTAGCCACCTGTCTCACTAAAATGAAGTTGTCGTGTAGGGACCATCCACGTATGAACGCCGATTGGTTGGTACTCACCACCTCTCCCAACCTTCTCCTCAGCCTCGTTTGCCATTAGCTTGGAGAAAAGCTTGGCAAAGCTATGCACCAGACTGATGGGGCGGTAGTCCTTGACCTCCGTGGCATCAGGTTTTTTTGGAATCAGCGTGATCAGGGCTCTGTTAAGTCGGGCAAATCCGCGACCATCTCCAACGCTGAGTTTGAGGAGCCCGAGCAATAATGTCCCCTTTGATCACCGGCCACGCGCGCGCGATAAAAAGCTCCAGGTGAACCCATCCGGCCCCGGTGCCCCGTCCGGATGTAGGTCCTTGACCACACCCCAGATCTCCTCCTCGATGAACATAGCATCAAGGTCCCGTAGCTCCGCCGTCGGTATGTCAAGCGCTTCGAGATCCGAGCGTGTGCTCTCCGGGCCGCACCCTCCCTAGGAACCGGAAGAAGGCCTCCGTGAATGTCTCCACTTTTCTCTCCCGATCCGTGATCAACTCCTCACCGACCCCGACCGAGGCAATATAATTTTTCACTCTTCTACCATTTGCCACAAGCATGAAAAAACGCCGTGTTGGCGTCCCCCTCTCTCAACCGGAGAATCCTCGACCTCTCGTCTCGCTATAGTTCGCTCCAGCGAAGCCAGCCCAAGCACCGATCGCTTGAGCATCCTCCCGAGCCAAAGCTCCATGTGGGTAAGCGTGCGCCTCTCCGGGCCACGTCTAGGCGAAGGATGAGGGTATTAGCAATCGCGATATTCAGCTTGATCTTCCCAACTTTCTTTTGTCCCCAAATCTGCAGTACTCGGCCAGCCGTTTCCGAATAACGTGTCCACGCCTCCGAAAGGGGTCTACAATTGCAGTGGTCACAAACCCATGCCTCCTTTACAGCCTCATCAAACCCCTCTAGCTTTAACCAACATGTCTCGAACCCGAACCTCCGCTTCGGCCTGAAAGCCGCATTGAGAGCGAAGTGTAAAGGCGCATGGTCCGAAACCGATGAAGATAGACCCCGCAACACCGCGTCAAAGTGCTCGCAGGTCCCAATCCACCGAAACCAAGCACCCTATCAATGCGTGTAAGGGTAGCTCTATCCCTCTCATTACTCCAAGTGTATAGCCTCCCATGCATATAAAGGTCCTTTAGCTCATGCTCCTGGACAAAGGCCCTGAAGCGCTGCATCATGCTTCTGTCAAGATTTTCATTATTTTTCTCAGACGCATTTAGAATCATATTGAAATCTCCGGCCACCATCCATGGGCCCGGACAAAGGGTCCTTCTCTCCGTCAACTCCTCCAAGAACGTGATCTTCTCCTCCACCGACTGTGGCCCATACACCGTGGTAAGCCACCATTTGGCGCCCTCTCTAGACGTAACCTCGCCGGTAATAGCATAAGCATCATAACTCACATGGTCAATCTGGACTACAGAGGAGTCCCAAGCCAACACCACACCTCCTCTCGTCTCATCCGCCGCGTAAACACAAAATCGTCAAAGGTCGGACCCAAACACTGTGAAACATAGAACTCGTCGACCTCCGAAACTTTAGACTCCGAAATACATACAATGCTCACATGCAAGCTTTGAAGAAACTCCCTAATAGCACTCCTTTTGGCTGGATCGTTTGTGCCACGAACGTTCCAAAACAACATCTCTAGATTACTATCCATAAAGACCGATACAAAACTCCACTCCACACAACCTAACGCCTAATGCGCCGCAACTACAACTCTGCAGCTCTCCTGCTGCTCAAGCCTCTGGGGAACCATCTTGCCGAAGATGGACGCCATGATTCTCACGTGTCTGTCCCCAAGTGGTGAGTCGAAGATCTCCTTGAAGCTTGCCAGGTGCTCCTCCTCCACTGTCAGCTCCTCCGGGCAAATGCCAAGTGCCTTGAGTAGCACTATCTCAGCTGCCGAGGCCTTGGGCGCCTTCTTGCCCCTCGCATCTACAGCCACCGCTACACTCCTAGTCATACGCCTGGGCGTGGAAGGCTGCGCATCAGCTCTCAGTCCAGAGGACCTCTCCACTTCCCGAAGCAGAGGTGGTGCCAACTTCTTGAGAATAGAGGCACAGAACATCTTGATGCGCCCAAGAGCTAGCCTCTCCTGCTGCAGCTCCCTCTCTGCTGTATCGTCCTCTGCAGACATCGCCGGTGTAACCTCCTCCAGATCTGGTCTCTCCCGGGCACTACGCGGAACCAGCTGCATGGCACTATTGGGACCAGTATATGAAACGCATGCCGAGCCCAGCGGTTCCGAGCCCACGCTATCGACGCTGAACTCGTCTGGTCCAGACTTGCTCTGCAAGAGCGGTCTCTGTCTGCACCTGGCCCTGCCGTACCCTCTCCAGAAAGATCAACCTGGAAGTATTCCTCCTGTATCCCCCAGGGAGGGGTCTCCTTACTCGATTCTGGGCCCACCGACATGCTCGAACCTGAGCTGGAGTGTGAGCCCATAGGCGAGTCCACAGCCACGCGGGAAGCAGACCGGGGCGTGGTCATGATCCCAACACCTGCTGCCCCCATGCCGTCCAAAGCCCCCATCAAGGGCTCCACCGCCAGAGGCCCCTCCTTCTCCACGATAGAAACAACCACAGGCTCCAGAACCGGCCCCACCACGATCTCTGCCACGTCCAAGGCCACCTCCTGCTGTTGTGCATGCCTCGGATCCGGAGCTGAATACACAGCGCTCTGGGCCAGCTCGGGATCAGCAACGGTCGGAAGCAATTGGACAGCTCCTCTTCCATGACCGGTCGCAGTCTCCAGACCCACCTTTGTCCCCTCCAGAGGAATATCCACCGAATCTGCTCCCGCTCCCATGCCACCAACCGCATCAGCGCCACACGATCGCGCAGCCGTGTTTGATCCGACGGCTGCCTGCTCCCGGCCCTGGTCCACGGGGCCACCACATTCCAGCCTGCCTCCACCTTCCTGCACAGAGATCACCTGGCAGGCTCCAGACGCCGCAGACAAGGATTCTACAGGCTTGACCGAAAAAGGTACAGGTCCGTCCAACAACGGCAGACCCCACGCAGCCACGTCCGCCACACGCGCGTTGCCACCTGTCCCGGCCTGGCGCGGCTGGGCGAGACCGCCAGGCCCACAGCGGAGGTCAGGTGAGCCTCTCTTCCACTGGCAGCTTCTTCTCCGGCGACGGCCATCCTCACCGCCACCGCCGCCATTCCCATCCTGACGCCCATCTCCCAGACGCGCGGCACCAGCTCCGCCAGCCAGCCAGGGCTCCTCGACCGCAGTTACATGGATGAGAATCGGATACTACGAGGTCTTGATCTCCGAAGCTCCCACGGTCTCCGGCGTGGTCGACACCGCCACCGGGAGCTCCTCGCCGGCGACAGCACACGTGGTTCCTCTCCCAGCGGCTCGGGAACTGCCAGCATACGCGCAACCGGAATCGCACTCAGATCGGATGTCCATGCCGTAAGCTTGAAGAGCGATAGGTCAGCTCTCGACCTTGTCTCCGGCGCAACCTCCTCCACGGCACAGCTCTTCCCAAGCAGGTCCTCGACCACCTCCACGTCCCAAGCATGCGGCGGAATGCCTTCGATGACCATCGACACCCTGGACCGAAGATCCACTTGCTTCGCCTGAGCTTGGCGGTTCCACGGCCGGAACACAAGCGGCGCTCCCGCCACCGGCACAGTACGGCAAGGCCGCCACATGTCTCCTGAGCTCAGCGGACTCCAGAACGACGAGGAAATCCTCCGGCGCGTAGGCGTGAACCGAGAAACCCGTGGCAGGAATCCCTCTCCACCTCAACGCCGCGGCCACCTGCTCTGAGGAAACCTCCGACCTCCGTCCTCCGACAGAGGCAACCAACGCGAACCGGAGGCGGCGCTCCAGATCGCACATGGCCACCGTCCGGCGCACCACGCACAGACCAGCCGTCCCATGCACCGGTGCTCCCACCGTGACGGGCTCCGGCTGGACCGACAGCGGCGCCCACGCTCCCATGGGGGGAAGACTCAAGGGGATGGGGGCTACCGTAGCAGTCCTAGGTGGCGGCGGCGGGGGAGGCGGAGGTGGAGGTGGAGAGGGCGAAGCCGCCCGCGGAGCTGGCCTTGAGGGTGGCGGAGGTGGTGCGGCCGCACGCGCAGGCTCCCTGGCCGGAGCCCACCGGGCTCCCGCCTGCTCACCACGAGCCGGCGATCGACGGCGCGCCAGCTTGGCCAGAGCCAGGTTTCTCAACTCCTCCTCCGAAGCGGGGCTGCGGGGCCTCTTGCAATCTCTGGCAGGGTGCCCGCGAACCCAACATCGGACGCACAGCTCCTCGTTGATGCAATCCCGTTTCCGGTGGCCGGGCTCATAGCAACGGAAGCAGAGCCCGTCCATCTCCGGCGCGATGGCGCCGCGCCCAGAAGCCGCCTCGTTCCGCGCCTCCACACGCCGTCTCCACATCGTCTTCTTCGACGGCCTCGGCTGCTCCCAGCCCAGGCGGTCGTGAACTCGTCCTCTCTCCGCCACCGGGGCCTGCGGCGCCCGCTCCACACGCGGCGCATCCACCCCGTTCTCCGACGAGGCGGAGGACAACCCCATGCCGGAGACGTGCTCATGCCTGGCCGGAGACGCAGGGAACACGGACTCGCGCTTCCCGCCCTCGCGCGGCGCCGCGAGAAGCCCGGCGGATGCGACGCGGAGGACGCCATGGCGGGCCAGGGGAAGGAAGGGGGAAGGAAGGGGGAGGGGGGGGGGGCGGAGACCAGGGGGTCGCCGGCGACAGCAGCCGCGGCGGCGTGCGCGCTCCTACCTGCTAAGCCCTAAGCGCTACCCGACACTGCTTTCACCGTTTCCTTCCAGATCTTCAACTTGATGAATCAATAAGGAAAATACTTGTGTTCCCCCGGGGGATCGTGGTCTAGCGATCGTCCTCCTCGGTTAAGCGCCGCGTGTCCTTAGCAGGCCCACCTTATCTTCTCCCTGGACTGCACATATCCTTTCCTTCTGCCTTCTCGTTTCTTCTCCGATGGGAGCGAGAGACCGACGATGCTCCAGCTCCACCCACGGACCCGCTCGCTCCACCTTCTCTCGCTACCTACTCCGCCTCCGTACTCGCTCGAGCGAGGCGCTGCCGTAGTTCCTATATCGCCGGAGCGCCGCCGCAACGCCGTCGTTCCTCCGCCCCGTCTCGCATCTCGTTTTCCCCAACCGCTCCCATGGGGTCGCGGCCGTCTTCGGCGAGCTCTGCCCGGCCCGACTTCTCGGCGACGCGCTCCGCACCCTCGCCCGCACGGCCGCCACCGGATTCCAAGGATGCGGGCTCGACCGCCTCAACGGGGTCGCCGGAAGTCGGCCGCGGGCGTCGCGGCCGCCGATATGGAGCTTCCGGTCGGCAGCGGCCGCTGTCTGCTGTCCGCGCCGGCCGTTGCTGCTAGCGGAGACCGCCGTTGCTCGCCATCGCGCTCGCCGCCGCTATCGGAGGCGCCTGCCATAGTGCCATCCGCGCCCGTTGCTGCCGGGCGCTACAAACTTCGGTCGTTGTTGCTACGAACTCCGGCCGCTCTTGCTCCAAAATCCGGCCACCGTTGCTGCGAAGGTCGGCAGCTGGTGGTACAAAGGATGGGTATCGCGGCTACATGGAGTAGGCGGCGCTGCCGCAGAGGGCCGGCAGCCGCCGCTACATGGAGCGGGCGGCATGGCTACATGGAGCCGGCAACGCCGATGCAAAGGGCCGGCGGCTCCGACTACATGGAGCATGCGGCGTTGCTGCAGAGGGCCGGCGGCGCTGCTACATGGAGCGGGCGGCGCTGCTGCAAGGGCCGGTGGCGCTGCTACATGAAGCCGGCGACGCTGCTACGACGGCTCGGAGGTGCTGCTACATGGAGCTGGCGGTGCTGCCGTGAAGGTCGGCCGCCGGCCGCCGATGCTACGACGGGCGGACGGAGCTTCTACATGGAGCTGGTGGAGCTGCTGCGAAAGTTGGCCACCATCGGCGGTCGGGCGGCGCTGCTGCGACGGCCGCCGGTGCACATGGAGCGGGGCGGTGATGCGACGCCATGTCGTCGGAGCGTCAAGAGAGTGCGGGTGGGTTTTTTCCCGAGCCAGCGAGAGAAGAGAGAGATGAAAGCGACGTGAGAGAAAGCCACATCAACTGGGTCCACCTAGATGAAAAGGAAAGCTAGGTTTGACCGGTTGCAGATCGAACGGATCCCTTGACTCAATCGGACGGATGCGGACCCGGGGGATCGGAAATCTAATCCCCCGGGGGACGCTCAGCACTATCCAATCAATAATCAATTTGGTGTACAAACGGTACGTAGGAATCCAGATGGCAACTGAGCTAGCAGTACTACCATGCACCGGGTTCGATTGATTAAGAAGAAGTTTTACAAGATTGTAAAAGTTATTTATTACAAGGATTACTTTCCCGCCGGTTTCATTTCGCTCAAGCGCTTAGCACCCACCAAAACCCACAAATCCGCCTCTTTTTCAACCTTATGGAAGATTACTTGCGAAGGTGCTTGCTTGTTATGAAATACTCTAGCATTGCGTTATGAAAAGGATTTGTAGCTTCCACATGCTTGGGTTTGGAACTGCAACATGCCAGTTTACAGCACCAAACTTCCTTCTGCTTTGGAAGCAAACAAAAAAATGGCTGTGAACAAAAGGACTGCATGAGTAGAGAAAATCCAGAGAATCAGCAGGGCAGAATGTAAGTAATGCGATCTTCAGCGTTTCAGAAATCAACAATTGGCTTTGTGTTGCCGTAAGAATGGCTACTTAGTTCTGTACTACTAATTTACTGCTCCATGCCTCCATGGCTCCATTGTCCATCCAGGCATCGAGCAGTAGTGGTATGTACACCGGCGCTGTTGTCTTCATGTGCATGCTCCCGAGGCTAGTAGTCTTGCCCCGCACGCCGCACCAGCACGGCGGCCACCAAGGGCGCGGCGAAGCACGGCTCCATGCCCGTCCACGACGGCGGGCCGTCGGAAACCCCGGGCGGTCCCGACAGCGCCGCCACGCAGAGTCCGGCGAGGCGCCACATGGCGCTGCTGAGCCACCGCAGCTTCATCCGGCCCCGGAGGCTGCAGAACACGCGGGCGCAACCCGCCCGCCGTGCGCCGCCGCCGCCGAGCCGGACGACGTGGACCTTGCGGCGCAGCCCGTGGCGCGGCAGCCGGAAGTGCGCGGCGGCGCGGCGCGGCACGACGCTGCACAGCGACGGCACCTCCCCCATTCTTCTTCTTGGCTCGGCCTCGCTTTCTTGGTTGGCGCTGGAGTACTGGCCTCAGCTCGATTGTGGTTTTTGTTTTTCTCAACCGCTCCCGAGTTCTTGCGTGGTTTATAAAGAGGAGTGTGGAGGGGCAGGGATGGGCTGTATGTTTGGTGATTTGCTCTGCATGTGCATAGTTCTTAATGATGTGAAATCAAAAGAGAAAAACAGGACATAAAAATAGACAATTTTTAAATGCTTGGACTGCTGGTTGGCAAATGCTGCACCTTTTAGATAGCAATATTATTTCAAAGTGAAAATGACAGTGCGAACGTGTCTGCACGAAATCTTCAACAAGAACATACGTGTGTATCTTTTCGAGATGTATAGTTAATTTGAGTAGAATCAGCCAGTTCATTAAATCTTCTATAAAAACAACCGCTGATGGCAGCACTTGGTTTAACCAAAGCCATACTTGCAGCGCCTGCTGAACAAAAGCTGTTGGCTATCTCGCTGGTATGGACGTGGTGGCAGACAAGAAACAAGGTGAATGCAGAGGGTGCCACAATCAATTTGGAGGCCACTATTTTCCAAATACGTAAGTTTGCACAGGAGTTCAAAGTTTTTTTTGTGAAGGTAGAAAGCCAACCAATAACACCTGTGCAACGTTGGAGGCCACCAGAAGGGGATTAGCTGAAAATAAATATTGATGGTAGCTTTAATCAGCAGAACAAATCGGGAGGATGGGGATTCATTGTTCGAGATGCAGAGGGTGATACGGTTGGCTCTGGTGCTGGCAGACTGGACTATGTCCAAGATCCTTTACACGCTGAAGCTGAAGCATGTATTCAGTCTATGATGTGGGCAAGAGAATGGGGCATGACAAAAGTTACAATCGAGACGGATGCACAGTTGTTGCAGCAAGCGATCAATGGCAATTCCCATGACCTTGCAACGAATGGTGTGCTGTTCAGGGAGATTAAAGCTTTCGCTAGACTAAACTTTAGCTTGTTTTCTTTAAGTTATTGTCCGAGGACTTGTAATAAAGTCGCAGACTGTCTTGCGTGTTATGGGTCGAAAATGGTGCTTCAGCCCCAAGTCGTTTGGCTGGGCTATGCTCCAACCTTCACCCATGAATTGGTCTCCAGCGATTTGGCTGGACCGTTTGGTTAATGGAACGAAATGTTTCCAGTTTTCAAAAAAAAAAGGATACTTCATACACGCATCTGACACAAAAATACTCCACCAGAACATTGTCCAAAAATCTCACCTCTCCATAAAAAGAATATAAATATACTAATATCAATAAGATATGAAATTGTACCATCAAGGGTGCGCACAACAACAATGAAAACATGACCCCACCAATGCGACCAACACTTCACAACAACAGCAAAACAACAACCATCATTGGAAGCACCCAGACCACGCGACCGAGGTTCGGAAAACATTGTACAAACATCATCATTGACCAACCTAAAATTTCATCAAGAAAGAACGAAAATACGTGTGTAGCGCTGAACCAATGTAGTGTGCGGCCCAAAAATCATATTTCCAACTCTCAGAAAATTCGTACAATTATTTTTGCATGTAGAGGGCGCAGGTATGCATATGGGTACCAAATTACATACTCCCTCCGACCCGAAAAACTGGGCGGGCTAGCGCACTAATTCAATTTTACAGAAAACCCCTTAGAATTTTAAAAACTTTTGCAATCAGGTCCTCCGTCGTGTTCCTCGCATCCTGGAGACCACCGCGCGCCTTTGCTCCCTGGCGATCGTGCGCCTCTGCTCCCCGGCCACCGCGCGCTCCCCGGCCACCGCGCCGCTACTCCCCGGCGACCGCGCGCCGCTGCTGTCCGGCCGCACCGCGCCGCGCGCTTCCCCGGCGACCGCGCGCCTCTCGCTGTCCGGCGACCGTGCGCTCCCCGGCGACCGCGCGCCTCTGCTGTCCGGCCACCGCGCGCTCCCCGGCGACCGCGCGCCGCTGCTGTCCGGCGACCGCGCGCCGCCCCTGCCCAGGCGACCTCGTCGACGGAAGGGTCGAGCTCGCCGACGGAAGGCTGGAGCAAGGCCGCACCGGTGGAGGGCGCCGGTGAAGGACGAGCCGCCGGAGAACTACAGCGCTTCCAACCTCGCCGGAGTATCCTCGTCGCTGCTGCCCCCAGGCAGGTGAGCTCGGCCTCTTCTTTACCTTGTGTTCCCGACTCATCCCGACGGCGAGAGACGATCGGCTTCTTGGCCTGCATTATCATTTCACAGAAACAAAGGCTCAATATTCCTGCCCCACCTTGTTGGCAGAAACCAAGGAAGACATGAATGCATGCTTAGAGAAAATACAAACAAACATGCAACTATTTATCATGACAATGTCTCTGTTAGTTGATAACCTCTTTACGCTTCTCAGCACGCTCCTGAAACGCAACGCCGAATGATAGCATTCTGTGTTAACATCATAGCACAAAATAACTGGCAAGCAATTATATGAACACAAAACAAGGCTTTACGATGTAGTGGAGTGCACATCATCCTCCAATTTTGCTGGAAGTGACTCCCTGTAAGGTTTAGTAGTGTTCTCATTTGACCTGTTAAGGCATGTCAAACATTTCAGCGTAAGAAAACAACAAGACCTGATTAAAAAAATGCCTTTATGCCACTGATCAGTTAGTCCAACACTGCAGTGGATTAAAGCCTTGATAACTGGGTACAGATTAAGCAATGACCGAAATTGCAAATCCAAAAGCAAGAAAGAAAATAAAAGATGACCTATAATGTGGGTTTGCAATAAGAGAACTTACTCTTGGACTTCAGAAGAAGCATCATTTGGAGTTGAGTCCACCGATTCAGGCTTCACTGGCTGTGCCAAAGAAAAATGAAACCAAATTCAGTACTCCATGACATCAGGAGTACAATGCATTTAAAATGTACTCCATGGCATCAGGAGTACAGACTTTGGTTACCCAGTAAGTAAGTGAGATGGGTGCCTACCATGGATCGACAAGCAGCAGGCATCAGAACCAAGATGGTAACAAACCCAAAACAAACCAGTCGCTGCTGCAGATCCATTGGGCACGGCACCCTTCTCAATGACATCGAGTAGACTACACAATGTACACATAACTCGAGTCAGGAGATAGTTCAATTTAAGAGCAAAGCATTCAACTCCCGATAGCACTGACCATAAATTGCTCCTCTCTCTCGGTTGAATTTGTTCCTCTCTCGGTTGAAAACACTTTGCATGTGCCTTGAAAACACTTTGCATGTGCCTTATTCTTTGCTGGCCAAATTTAAGCCAACAAGAAGTCAGTATACTGAAGGAGTAAACAGAGAAAGGTTTTTCTGTAAAATTTGGTTTAACACTTAAAATCTAAACAGATAACTGAAGGAGTAAACAGAGAAAGGTTGAAAACAAGGAATTTGCTTAATTTCATCCAGATTATCATTTGTTCTTCCAAATTTTGATTTAGGACTTCTGCCTTCCTTTTAGTACAATGAGACAAGCAAGATATATCAACATAAATGCACCACATGCCTTTTCATGTGTAACAAGCCCAAATTTCGATCTCTGTGTTCCCTGCCTCCAATTTAACACCTTCAAGAGATGCACCACATGCCTTTTCATTGGGCAGTTTACAGCTACATGAGCTTCCTCCCCACAACACCTGGCAGCACCCAATAAATTGGCACCAAAATCACACAAACACTACCATGACTGAATATATCAACATAAACACTACCATGTAATCATGGTCTGCAATGGACAGTAAGGTAACAATCAGATTAGTTGTCGTACCAGTTGCGGCGATGTTGGTGTGCTTCTCCACTAACTGCTCCTCCTCAGACCTGAAGTGGAACAAGAAGATTAGATGAGCTTACACAATAATAACCATCAGTAGTATGCTACAGTCATGCTTATAATATGGAACATTGTACTGACATGGATTTCTTTTCTGCAGCTGGTCCATAATACGCGAAAATGGTCCTCCTCATTGATATCAACTCAACTCCTCCAGAAGAGGAGGATGATGTAGGGAGGGTTCTGGATCTGAACTTCAGTCCACATACTCCACAAGAACAAGAACAAGCTGCTCAGCCAGGTCACATTCCAGACGAACAAGAACAAGAACAAGCTGCGGAGCTAGAACATAATCCAGAACAAGAACAAGAACAAGAACAAGAACAAGAGCAAGAAGAACGTAATTTGCAGCGGAGCCGTAAGGATGTGCCAGAGAGAAGCAAATTTGCCTCATATATTGCATTGAAAGCTTTAGGCAAAGATAGACCTGTTGTGAAGGAAGATAAAGAAAATGTGGCTCAACTCTTGGGAATAAGTCTTCGGTCAGTCGACAAGACATGGAAGAAGGCAATGGATCAAGAGGCCAGGAATGAAGTGGTTGATTTCTCCAATAATCGGAAGATGTGTGGAAGAAAGAGGAGAGAGCTTAATCTGGATGAAAGGGTTCCTCAAGTTCCACTGAACCAAAGGGGTACACTAAGGGCGCTGGCAAGGTCCCTTGGTGTCCCTTTCTCAACACTTAAAAGACGGTTGGCATGGGGCGATTTAAGGCGCCATACTAATAGTCTCAAGCCATATCTGTCTTTGGAAAACAGAATCAAAAGACTTCTATATTGCATCTCAATGATAGATGAACCATCAATAGCAGATGCAAAGCTTATCTTCAAAATGATGGGGAACATAATGCATATGGATGAAAAATGGTTTGATATGACAAAGCGTAATCGAACATATTACCTAACTCCAGAAGAACCGGATCCAGTTCGCACTATCCGTAACCATAACAACATCGGTAAGGTGATGTTCCTAACTCTGGTTGCAAGACCAAGATTTGATGCACAAGGTAACATGACATTTGACGGAAAGGTCGGAATTTGGGCGTTCTTCATAGAGGATATGGCCAAGTACAACTCAAAGTATCAGACAAAAGGCGATTTGATGCTAAAGAATCTCAATGTTACTAGAGACGTGATGCGGGAATACCTATGTGAGAAGGTAATTCCAGCAATTGTTGAAGTATGGCCCGACGATGGAAACGTGGGAACCATATGGATACAACAGGACAACGCAAGAACACATGTTCCGCCTGATGATCCTATTTTTCAAGCCGCCGTAAAAGCTTCAGGATTGGATATTAGGTTGACTTTTCAACCTCCTAACTCCCCGGATGTGAATGTTCTAGATCTCTGCTTCTTCAGTTCAATCCAATCCTTGGTATTTGAGGGTGCACCTAATACTCTCAAAGAACTGATAGAATCAGTAGAACAAGCTTACGATGCATATGACGTGAATACACTTGCCAAAGTGTATGTCACCTTGCAGTCTGTCCTTGTGCAGATTATGAAAAACCAGGGTGGAAATACATACAAGCTAATTCACATGGGCAAGGACAGACCGATAAAGGAGGGAAACTTGCCTGACACACTAGAGGTTGATAGCGAACTATATGAAGAAACCTTAAAGTTGATCGAGGAATATGAGATGCAACTAAAGGAGGAAGAGATCAAGGCTACACAAGCAAAGAAAGCATCAAAGATAAAAGGAAGATCCCAATTAATTGTGGATGATGACCTAGTTATCACAGGAAAAGAATATGGCACATGGTTGGAGGACTCATCAAGCATTGTCCGTCCAAAGCGACGAGTCAAGATTGTATGTCCATGTCTTATTGCTTGTAATTTCTGTTTTAAGATAGTATGGACAATATGAGTAACTCTACTTGTTACTATTTACAGAAAAAACTTGATCTCATTCGGGAAAGACAAGTAAGCAAATTTGAAGTTGCAATACAAGAAGAGAAGCCTGAGGAGGAGAAGCGGAAGGGAAAACAACCAATAATACAAGAGAAGCCTGAGGAGAAGAAGGTGAGAAAAACAAGAAAACAACCGATAATAGAAGATACAAGAGCAAAGAAGAGGCCAAGGAAGGCATAAAACAAACACCATGGCATCCTAAACAACAATTTGTTCAACATTGAGGAAAATACAGTTCAACATTGTTGCGCTATTTGAAGGCCTTCTTCTAGCTTTCAACCTATGATACTTGCAAGGTATCAACTAGTACTGGACTATCACACAGAGTAGTATCAAGCAAGCAAGCAATAGAAAATAGGTATCCATAGTTTATCATGTATCCATAGTTTATCAGAGTTATCATGTATCCAGAGTTTATCAAGCAAGCAAGCAATACAAGGAGAATCGATAAGAGTTATCATGTATCCATAGTTTATCTGAATATGTACTGATAAATCAGACAGTGCCAGATGCAAACCCAACAGGTAGAGTTACTCATATTGTCCATATATCTGAATGTAAAAATAAATCGGCAGTGACATCAGCTTATTAGAAAAGGTTGGAAGCAATTGAGTATTGTACCTAGTTTTCAGGCTTATTAGAAAAGGTTGGAAGCATTGGATACAAGTCCTTAAAAGAGCAATTGTTCACTAAGACACTGACTTTGCCTAACATATTAGAATAAGGGGCCTCAAGCCATCCACATAAATGAAGTGCATTTTTTGCATTAAGAAGGAGAATTACATATGGACATTTCATAGAGAACATGGATTTGTGTCAGGTTAAGACCTGGCATCCAATGCAGGTAATTACTACACTTTGTGGTACTGTCAGACATTTGCATCTCTAACCAAGTCAGCATGCAACACTTGAGAAATTTGCACTTCAACATAAAACTAAATCTTACTTGGCAGCATATTCTACTTGGGAGTCTGGTCATTACAACCGAGCAAAATCAGAGACCACAAGCAACTCTAACTAACCATACAAGAGTTGACTGCACATCTTCGAGCTAAAAAGTGGGTAGAGAAGTGATTCACCTGAAGCCTGGTTTTGATGGTGTCGATGGGGTACACAGCCGTCTCCACCACGACGCCGGCGGTCCCTCCGGCTATGACGCCCTCTGCGAGAAGATTAAGCAGTGCACGGAATCCGTCCCCTTCATCAGGTAAGAGGGGAGGAGGATTGGGGGGAGTTGGACGCACCTCCACTGTCATCCTCTTGAGGATTTTGAGCGGCAACGACGAACCGTCCGGTTCAATAGCATGCCCTCCATGGATCTCCCATCCTGCTCTCTCATGCCAAGCAAACTTTGGACGCACCTGGAGGAAATTGAACGGCTTCTCTTCTCCGCCGCCGCCCATGGCTTGGGTGGTGTCTCTCCCCGCCGCCAAGAACGCACCACTATGCAGGGAACATAAGCTAGAGTCAGGTGAAATCTTTGCGGGCACAGGGGAGGCTCGCTGAGCTGTAGCTAGAAACAAAAATCTGCCGGAGGGAGAGAGGATTCGTACCTGAGGAGGGGAGCGGAGGAGGGGCCGCGGGGAAGAGGATGCCGGGAGAGTGGATTGAGGAGGAGGAAGAAGGGGCCGCGGGCCCATTTGTGGGACGCCCCTCCGGTTGCGCAGCTGTCGGCCACGAGCGCGGCGACCGGCAGACCCTCCTCCTCCGGTGAGCTGGACGACGGCGCCGGCGAGGATTTGTGCAGCCGCCGTCCAAAAGAATCGAAATTGGATCGAAAAACATAGCCTTGACTGAGCCTCGGCTAGGGTTTGTGGAGGGGCTGCGTAGCGAAGCTTCCAGGCCATGGGATATACATGGAAGGATGCGGTAGCTCTAGGCGGTGGTCACGCGGCGAAGGTGGTGGGCGGAATCGACCGGAGACGGCCTGGTGCCGGCGGCGGGTGAAAATGGGGAACGGGAGGCGGACGGGATGAGACGAGGACGTACTGATTTCTTCAGGTGAAAAACTGCGGGGGCGTTTTCGTAAAATTACCCGCCCACCCAGTTTTTTGGGTCGGAGGGAGTACTAAAAATCGATAGTGCATTTTAGGTAAAATAATGACAAGTTTCAAAATAATCAGTCCGAAGAAATCCCCTCGTTTCCCAAATCTTCTGTAACTTAGAGGTTGTAAAGCTATGTAACTTAAGGGCAGAGTAAGTATAATTGGGGTTGGTTCTGAAAATTCGAGTTAAACAAATAAGAGCTCCTCAGTGGGACACCAGAAATTCGATCATGACGTGATTCGAGCCCTGGTCTGCGGGGTGAGCGGCTACATGGGCAAATCTTTATCGTTTCTTCAAAAAAAGTTAATAGCACCTTTTTTTTATGTAACCATATATTTTATTAGACAATCTGTTTACAGAGATTACACATATGGTCACCACACAAGACAAATATTTGCGTCAAACAACTTTGCACAAGAAACTTCACAAGAAGTAAAAACTACAAGTTCACCCTTGGAGAAACATGTGCCTCGCCGAAACATCGTCCATCTTCCTCTACCGTCACCATGGTAGCGCCGGAAAAAGAGGAGAATAACCGCCACACCAAAATCTGGGAGAGCACCATCACATTCAATGATGCTTTTTGAACCAATGAACCGGGTCGTCCCGAGACTTTGTGGCACGTTGGCCAGGGATCTTCCCCGTGGTCACCAGATCTTAGCGCCGCCATCTTCCCCAGACTCAGTCGAAGAAGACGAACGCCGCCGCCTGCCATCATCCACACACCCAACTGCAAGACGTCACACATAACTGCAGCAGCCAACGCAACCGTCACCCACGAGAGTGCCGAACGCCAACCACCAGACACGAGTCTCACCAGATCCGAAGACCGGCGAGAAGACTAGGCCACCTACCCCCTATGCCACCGATTGAAGCAACGCCGGGATGGAGAAAAAGTAGAGGCAAATTATTCCAACGCGACGCAGTCTTCTCCATAGAACAGTGCCCCAAGAAAACACTTCGCCAAGACCGGAGCCGATACTCCGGGGTCCCCACCCCCTCCGGTCGCCGGAGCGGCCAATGGAGGAGGCAGGGACCGGCGGCAGAGATCGCCTCGGAGCGGTTCCTGGTTTAGGAGCGGTTTCTGTTTCCGCGCCCCCCAGAATACCGCCGTACTCTGCGATTGATTGATGCGGTCTGCAGATCAAAGTTAATAGCACTTGGTATAACCAGATGCTTCATACACGCCTCTATGCGGTTTTGAAAGCCCTTTTTTGATTGTATATTATTAATATTAAGATGTTACCAATTACACCCATCAAGGATGCAAATAATTAAAATTAAACATAAAACATGACCCTGCCGATGCGATCAAGATTCAAAACAGCGGCAAAACAAGCACCACCGTTGGCAACACCCAAATTCCGATCAACGTTCAGGGAGCAATGCACAAGCATCATCATCGACCAATCTAAACAGTAATGTCAGATCATGAAAAGTCGGAACAACCTACAAACAATGCCTTCAACATGGAGCATGGCTACAAGTTCGTCATTACCATGGAGAAGAAAGAATGTCACACCTTGCATTTTCACCTGGAAGATCAAGGTTGAGTGCTCAAAGAGCGCCACCAAGAAGTCACCTTGCGTCGCCGTCACCACTTGCCGATATCACTGCAGTGCAGGGATGGTGGGGCGGCATCGGAGCGCGTCTCGGTCATCAAGATGGTGGCAGGGTCTGCCGCGGGGAAGGGTTCGTCGGCGGTGCTCCGGGGCGTCGATGTTCGACGTCCGCCTTGTGCGGGTGCATGGCGCGGCCCCTACCATTCGTGTCGGAAATCACCACCGGTGGTGTTGGCCAGTTCCTGGCGGCGACGTCGAGTTTTCTGGGGTGGAGGAAGGCGACGGAGCTTCCGCTGGTTCAAACGGCGATGGGGGAGGCGGGAGTTGCACTGCATGCTGGTGGGCTCGACAAGATTTTTTCCTGGGCCGGTTTGGGCCAGGTTATGTGATTCCTTTGGAGAGACCGTGATCATCGTCTAGTCGTTGGCTCTTCCTCGATCTTCACATTGTCCTCATCGCCCGCATCGACGCTCGCTGCCTCTCCCGCTTCGTCGCCCGCCTGGTCCTCCCCGCCTCACGCTTCCTCCCCGTCGCCAGCTTCGACGACCACCGCAAGTGCTTCATCGTCCGCGTCGGCTGGTCGAGCGGGACCGGGGTCCCCTACATCTACATCATCGTCGTCAAGGACTCCAAGGCCGCACGCTTCATCGTCTGACCCTTCTCCTCAAAGTTCGTCGTCTTCCACGTGGTTTTTGTACCGTGGGTGGAGACTGGTGTGGCGCCTCTCCTACGCCGAGATCGCTGCTCATCCTCCGGCTGCAATGGCCGGGCAACAGCCCCCGCGTGGTCAGCCTACGCCTCCGGGTTTTGCTCCAGCTTTGGCCGGGGTGCAGGGAGCACGAGGGGGGGGGGTAACTGTGCCTGGTGCGGTGCCACCGGTCAGGCCCCCCTTTGTTCAGTTCGGTGATCCCGCTCCGGTTGCGCTGAGACCGCAGTCAATCCCTTACGGTTGCGGTCAAGGTGGGGGTTCCAGGGTTCGGCTCCTCGCACGCCGTTCCGACCGCCTTCGGTGCAGCAATAGATGGTTGGTGGTCAGCAGTTCCAGGTTCAGCAGCAGGGGTGTGTGGCACCTGTCGCAGCTCCAAGGCCGAAGAAGTTGAAGAAGAAGAAGACTGCTCCGCTCCCCGGTGTTCAGGGGAGGTCGTTGCAAGGGCATGGCTTTAAGGGGTATACTCAGTCTGGTTAGCAACAGGGGATGGTGTCGCAGGGGCAGCTTTTGCAGATGCAGAGTCAACCTTAGATGTATCAGTTCCCGTATGTGCCGTCGGGTTACCTGCATCAGCCCCAATTCCAGTCTCAGCCTTAGTTCCAGCAATTGTCTATTCAGCCAAGGTTACCACCGTAGTCCGATGCTCTCGTTCTAATGACCGGGGTGGCTATGCCGATGCAGTCTCAGGGTCAGCCGCCGACTGTAGTTGAGAGTGTGTGGAGGTTGCTAAGGCTGGAGGAAAACCTAAGAAAGGAACTTGGTGCTAGAAGTGCTCTATTAGTTCTCATGCAGCCAAGGATTGCAAAGTCAAGCATTATTGTTATATTTGTGACAAGCATGCCCACCCGACAGTTCGTTGCCCTGTGCTAAAGATGCTTAGACCGTCTGTGTTTTTATGTGGTACTCGTCTCCTGGAGACTTATTCACTGCTTTCCCTGATTCTGTGGTGAACGAGGACCTCACGCCGAGTCAGACTCCTATTGCTCTTGTGGTCGTCACTGGCAATGAGGTTCCGGTGGAGGTGATTGCTAAGCAGGTGACTAGATGGTGCTCGGCTAGTCCCAATTGGAAGTGGAAAGCTGTGCCTCATGATGATATGCAGTTCTTGGTTTCCATACCTTCTTTTCAGGATTTGGACAGATTGGATGGGATCTAGGTTGGGGTGCCTGCTTATGGGGCATCTATGTCTGTTTCAGCTTGGCAGACGTCGGAGGTGCCTCACTCACACGAGCTAGAGAAGGTTTGGCTTCACGTAGAGGGGGTTCCTCACTCTCTTAGTCACTTTCTTGGTTTGTTTGGCTCTCCTCTTGGCAAGACACATGATGTTGATCTGATTAGCCTCAAGCGCAGAGCTCTTGCTCGTATTCAGGTGGCAATGGTCAATCCCAAGGTGTTGGGAAAACCTTCGGATGATGCTTGGCCATGTGCGGTTTCTGATGCGGTTGTTAAGTTCAAGTCGTATGTGTTTCATTTCCGCAGGGAGCCCGATGACTTTGTGTCGGAGCAAGACTTTGTACCGCTGATTTGTGTTAAGAAGGATGATTCTGATGATGGTGGAGATGGGTCTGGAGAGGGGGGCGATGATGCTATGGATACTTCTGAGCCTACGGCTGCCGCCCCTTCTTCTAGTACCCCTCTTGCTGCTGGTGCTCCTACTGCTCAGTCGGGAAGGAATGGGACGTCCTCTACCAGTTCTGCAAATAAGGTTTCTACTCACATCGCGGTGACTCCTTTTGATCTGAACCCACAAACACCATGTGCCATTGAGATTGTGGCAAAGCTTTGTGTCACCAGTCCTTCGCTGGAAGGGACAGTTCAGTCGGGTCTATGTCCGCGGGTCTCGGCGGAGGATCTTCGCCTAGCTTTGGCGGAGGCTAGTTCGGCTTCCCCTCCGGCGGACCGTCCACATTCTGATAGGCCGGTGCGAGGCAGAGTGTTCCCTCTAGGCCGCGTTACTCCGGCGGCAGCAAGGAGGGCGGCGACAGCGTCATTGATGTCTACGCACGCTTCTATTCCTGTAGACAGTGTTGGGCCTCCAAGAGCAGAGGTTTATCGAACTCAGGGAGAAAAAGGTCAAAGATATCCCTCTCATGCAACCCTGCAACCACAAAGCAAGAAGTCTCTTGTGTCCCCAACACACCTAATAGGTGCACTAGTTCGGCGAAGAGATAGTGAAATACAGGTGGTATGAATAAATGCGAGCAGTAGCAATGGCACCGGAAAAGTGCTTTGCTTGTCCGGGACTGGTGTGTGGTTGATGGTGGTAATATTGCAGGAAGTATAGATGCGATAAAACAAGTAAACAAACAACGATAGCAGTATTTAGGAACAAGGCCTAGGGATCATACTTTCACTAGTGGACACTCTCAACATTGATCACATAACAAAATAAATAGATAGATGCTAGACTCTACACCCTCTTGTTGGATGATGAACACCACTAAGCTGTGTAGGATTACACGAATCCTCAATGCCGGAGTTAACAAGCTCCACAATATTCAATGTTCATATTTAAATAACCTTAGAGTGCATAACGAGATCAACATAACCAAACCAAGTACTAACATAGCATGCACATCTGTCACCTTCACACTACGAAAGGAGGAATAGATCACATCAATACTATCATAGCAATAGTTAACTTCATAATCTACAAGAGATCACAATCATAGCCTACGCCAAGTACTACACGATGCACACACTGTCACCATTACACCGTGCAAGAGGAATAAACTACTTTAATAACATCACTAGAGTAGCACACGGATATATTGTGATACAAAACACATTGCAATCATAAAGGGATATAAATAAGCACTTCACTATGCCATTCATAACGGTGAATAAGTATTACGTGAAATATAGCCTAAGAGACCCACACGGTGCACACACTCGTCACCTTTACACACGTGGGACAAGGAGTCTCCGGAGATCACATAAGTAAAATCCACTTGACTAGCACAATGACATCTAGATTACAAGCATCATCATATGAATCTCAATCATGTAAGGCAGCTCATGAGATTATTGTATTGAAGCACATAGGAGAGAGATTAACCACATAACTACCGGTACAGCCCCGAGCCTCGATGGAGAACTACTCCCTCCTCATGGGAGACAGCAGCGTTGATGGAGAGGGCGGTGGTGTCGATGGAGGAGCCTTCCGGGGGCACTTCCCCGTCCCGGCGGTGTGCCGGAACAGAGACTCCTGTCCCCCAGATCTTGGCTTCGCGATGGCGGCGGCTCTGGAAGGTTTCTCATACCGTGGCTTTTTCGTCGAACGTGATAGGGTTTTCGCGACGGAGACCTTAAGTAGGCGGAAGGGCAGCCTCGGAGGGGTCCTGGTGGGACCACACACTAGGCCGGCGCGGCCAGGGCTTGGGCCGCGCCGCCCTACTGTGTCCCCACCTCGTGGCCCCACTTCGTTTCCCCTTCGGACTTCTGGAAGCTTCGTGGAAAAATAGGACCCTGTGCGTTGATTTCGTCCAATTCCGAGAATATTTCCTTACTAGGATTTCTGAAACCAAAAACAGCAGAAAACAACAACTGGCACTTCGGCATCTCGTCAATAGGTTAGTTCCGGAAAACGCATAAATATGACATAAAGTATGCATAAAACATGTAGATATCATCAATAATGTGGCATGGAACATAAGAAATTATCGATACGTCGGAGACGTATCAGCATCCCCAAGCTTAGTTCTGCTCGTCCCGAGCAGGTAAACGATAACAAAGATAATTTCTGGAGTGACATGCCATCATAACCTTGATCATACTATTGTAAGCATATGTAATGAATGCAGCGATCAAAACAATGGTAATGACATGAGTAAGAAAATGAATCATAAAGCAAAGACTTTTCATGAATAGTATTTTCAAGACAGGCATCAATAAGTCTTGCATAAGAGTTAACTCATAAAGCAATAAATCAAAGTAAAGGTATTGAAGCAACACAAAGGAAGATTAAGTTTCAGCGGTTTCTTTCAACTTGTAACATGTATATCTCATGGATATTGTCAATGTAAAGTAATATAACAAGTGCAATATGCAAGTATGTAGGAATCAATGCACGAGTTCACACAAGTGTTTGCTTCTTGAGATGGAGAGAAATAGGTGAGCTGACTCAACATAAAAGGTAAAAGAATGGCCCTTCGCAGAGGAAGCATTGATTGCTATATTTGTGCTAGAGCTTTGGTTTTGAAAACATAAAGAGAGCATAAAAGTAAAATTTTGAGAGGTGTTTGTTGTTGTCAACGAATGGTAGTGGGCACTCTAACCCCCTTGCCAGACAAACCTTCAAAGAGCGGCTCCCATGAATTATTTTTATTTTTGGGTGGCACCCCTTCCAACCTTTCTTTCACAAACCATGGCTAACCGAATCCTCGGGTGCACTGCCAACAATCTCATACCATGAAGGAGTGCCTTTTTATTTTAGTTTTATTATGATGACACTCCTCCCCACCTTTGCTTTCTCAAGCCATGGCTAACCGAATCCTTCGGGTGCCGTCCAACAATCACATACCATGGAGGAATGTCTATTTAGGTTAATTAATTTGGGACTGGGAATCCCATTGCCAGCTCTTTATGCAAAATTATTGGATAAGCGGATGAAGCCACTAGTCCATTGGTGAAAGTTGCCCAACAAGAATGAAAGATAAACACCACATACTTCCTCATGAGCTATAAAACATTGACACAAATCAGAGGTGATAAATTTTGAATTATTTAAAGGTAGCACTCAAGCAATTTACTTTGGAATGGCGGAGAAATACCATGTAGTAGGTAGGTATGGTGGACACAAATGGCATAGTGGTTGGCTCAAGGATTTTGGATGCATGAGAAGTATTCCCTCTCGATACAAGGTTTAGGCTAGCAAGGTTATTTGAAACAAACACAAGGATGAACCGGTGCAGCAAAACTCACATAAAAGACATATTGTAAACAATATAAGACTCTACACCGTCTTCCTTGTTGTTCAAACTCAATACTAGAAATTATCTAGACTTTAGAGAGACCAATTATGCAAACCAAATTTTAGCAAGCTCTATGTATTTCTTCATTAATAGGTTCAAAGTATATGATGCAAGAGCTTAAACATGAGCACAACAATTGCCAAGTATCACATTATCCAAGACATTTTACCAATTACTACATGTAGCATTTTCTGTTTCCAACCATATAACAATTAACGAAGCAGTTTCAACCTTCACCATGAACATTAAAAGTAAAGCTAAGAACACATGTGTTCATATGAACCAGCGGAGCGTGTCTCTCTCCCACACAAGTATGAATTTATTCAGAGAATGAAAATAACAAAATGAAAATAAAAGCACACAGATGCTCCAAGTAAAGTACATAAGATGTGATCGAATAAAAATATAGTTTCAAGAGAAGGAACCTGATAATTAGTCGATGAAGAAGGGGATGCTTTGGGCATCCCCAAGCTTAGATGCTTGAGTCTTCTTGAAATATGCAGGGATAAACCACCGGGGCATCCCCAAGCTTAGAGCTTTCACTCTCCTTGATCGTAGTATATCATCCTCCTCTCTTGACCCTTGAAAACTTCCTCCACACCAAACTCGAAACAAACTCATTAGAGGGTTAGTGCATAATAAAAATTCACATATTCAGAGGTGACACAATCATTCTTAACACTTCTGGACATTGCCCAAAGCTACTGGAAGTCAATGGAACAAAGAAATCCATCCAACATAGCAAAAGAGGCAATGCGAAATAAAAGGCAGAATCTGTCAAAACAGAACAGTCCGTAAAGACGAATTTTAAAGAGGCACCAGACTTGCTCAAATGAAAATGCTAAAATTGAATGAAAGTTGCGTAAATATCTGAGGATCACTCACGTAAATTGGCATAATTTTCTGAGTTACCTACAGAGAATTAGGCCCAGATTCGTGACATCAAGAAATCTGTTTCTGCGCAGTAATCCAAATCTAGTATGAACCTTACTATCAAAGACTTTACTTGGCACAACAATGCGATAAAAATAAGATAAGAAGAGGTTTCTACAGTAGTAACAACTTCCAAGATACAAATATAAAACAAAAGTACTGTAGTAAAATAAACACATGGGTTATCTCCCAAGGAGTGCTTTCTTTATAGCCATTAAGATGGGCTCAGCAGTTTTAATGATGCACTCGCAAGAAATAAGAGTTGAAGCAAAAGAGAGCATCAAGAAGAAAATTCAAAACACATTTAAGTATAACATGCTTCCTATGCATAGGAGTCTTGCAAATAAACAAATTTTAGCACATAGAGAGGCATTTTAGTAACATGAAAATTTCTACAACCATATTTTCCTCTCTCATAATAATATCCAGTAGCATCATGAGCAAACTCAACAATATAACTATCAAATGAAACATTCTTATCATGAGTCTCATGCATAAAATTATTACTCTCCACATAAGCATAATCAATTTTATTAGTTGTAGTGGGAGGAAATTCAACAAAGTAGCTATCATTATTATTCTCATCATCAAATATAGGAGGCATATTGTAATCATAATCAAATTTATCCTCCATAACAGGCGGCACCAAAAGACTACTATCATTATAATCATCATAAATAGGAGGCAAAGTATCATCAAAGTAAATTTCCTCCTCAATGCTTGGTGGACTAAAAAGATCATGCTCATCAAAACCAGCTTCCCCAAGCTTAGAATTTTCCATATCATTAGCAACAATGGTGTTCAAAGCGTTCATACTAATATGTTCCATAGGTTTTTTAATTTTCGCATCAAACCATCCATGTCTTAAATCAGGAAATAGAATAAGAAGCTCATTGTTGTCCATTATGCCTAACTAGTGTAAACAAGAAACAAAAAGATGCAATTGCAGGATCTAAAGGAAATAGCTTCGAGCACACACACAACGGCGCCAGAAAAGTACTTTACCTGGGACCGTAGTATGAGAGCCTTTTACCTTTCCTCCCCGGCAACGGCGCCAGAAAATAGCTTGATGTCTACGCACGCTTCTATTCCTGTAGACAGTGTTGGGCCTCCAAGAGCAGAGGTTTGTAGAACAACAGCAAGTTTCCCTTAAGTGGATCACCCAAGGTTTATCGAACTCGGGGAGGAAGAGGTCAAAGATATCCCTCCGATGCAACCACTGCAACCACAAAGCAAGAAGTCTCTTGTGTCCCCAACACACCTAATAGATGCACTAGTTCGGCGAAGAGATAGTGAAATACAGGTGGTATGAATAAATGCGAGCAGTAGCAATGGCACCGAGAAAAGTGCTTTGCTTGTCCGGGACTGGTGTGTGGTTGATGGTGGTAATATTGCAGGAAGTATAGATGCGAGTAAAACAGATAAACAAACAGCGATAGCGATATTTAGGAACAAGGCCTAGGGATCATACTTTCACTAGTGGACACTCTCAACATTGATCACATAACAGAATAAATAGATAGATGCTAGACTCTACACCCTCTTGTTGGATGATGAACACCACTAACTATGTAGGATTACACGAATCCTCAATGCCGGAGTTAACAAGCTCCACAATATTCAATATTCATATTTAAATAACCTTAGAGTGCATAACAGATCAACATAACCAAACCAAGTACTAACATAGCATGCACACTGTCACCTTCACACTACGAAAGGAGGAATAGATCACATCAATACTATCATAGCAATAGTTAACTTCATAATCTACAAGAGATCACAATCATAGCCTACGCCAAGTACTACACGATGCACACACTGTCACCATTACACCGTGCGGGAGGAATAAACTACTTTAATAACATCACTAGAGTAGCACACGGATATATTGTGATACAAAACACATTGCAATCATAAAGGGATATAAATAAGCACTTCACTATGCCATTCATAACGGTGAATAAGTATTCTGTGAAATATAGCCTAAGAGACCCACACGGTGCACACACTGTCACCTTTACACACGTGGGACAAGGAGTCTCCGGAGATCACATAAGTAAAATCCACTTGACTAGCAAAATGACATCTAGATTACAAGCATCATCATATGAATCTCAATCATGTAAGGCAGCTCATGAGATTATTGTATTGAAGCACATAGGAGAGAGATTAACCACATAGCTACCGGTACGGCCCCGAGCCTCGATGGAGAACTACTCCCTCCTCATGGGAGACAGCAGCGTTGATGGAGATGGCGGTGGTGTCGATGGAGGAGCCTTCCGGGGGCACTTCCCCGTCCCGGCGGTGTGCCGGAACAGAGACTCCTGTCCCCCAGATCTTGGCGTCGCGATGGCGGCGGCTCTGGAAGGTTTCTCGTACCGTGGCTTTTTCGTCGAACGTGATAGGGTTTTCGCGACGGAGACCTTAAGTAGGCGGAAGGGCAGCCTCGGAGGGGTCCTGGTGGGACCACACACTAGGCCGGCGCGGCCAGGGCTTGGGCCGCACCGCCCTACTGTGTCCCCACCTCGTGGCCCCACTTCGTTTCCCCTTCGGACTTCTGGAAGCTTCGTGGAAAAATAGGACCCTGTGCGTTGATTTCGTCCAATTCCGAGAATATTTCCTTACTAGGATTTCTGAAACCAAAAACAGCAGAAAACAACAACTGGCACTTCGGCATCTCGTCAATAGGTTAGTTCCGGAAAACGCATAAATATGACATAAAGTATGCATAAAACATGTAGATATCATCAATAATGTGGCATGGAACATAAGAAATTATCGATACGTCGGAGACGTATAAGTCATCTCCGACTATGTCGCCTTCGCCAGTGGCTTGATGAGGGGACTCTTCTTCGGCCATGTCCCTACGCGAGTCGCCGGGGGGAGATGGCCAGGGGCGCTCTTTCTAGACTCTGCTGGCTGCATCGCCGGCACCTAGGGGAGGGTCTACCTCGAATCCGTCCTCCCCTACAAACGCTGCAGGCTGGGGCAAGGACGTCGCTGCGTCTACACGGGGTGATGGCGGGGCCACCTCGCCGCTCGCCCACCACCAGTCGGCTGCTGCTGGCCAGGCCGAACTGGGCGTCGGGGAGGCCACATGCGCGGCCTATGGTGGAGGCGTCTCCCTGCAGCCAGCCGGTGGGGTGCATGCTAGCACGGGGAGTCTCCGGCAGGGAAGCCCGTGCGGGGGGTCTCCTCCTTGCCATCCGTCGTTGCGTCAGCCTCTGGTGATGAGGTTGGTGTATCGGTTTCGTCGTCTTCGTCTGGTGGTGGGGGAGGGTCTTCGATAGCTTCACCCTCCCTCACGGTCGTCCACGAGCATGCTGCTTGCCAGGAGGGGCCGGTGCAGGCTGTCCGCTAGGAGGGGCCGGTGCAAGCTACCCGCCAGGAGGGACAGGCGCATGCGGTTCGCTGGGAGGGTCGGCTGTCCCACCCACTGCGGTGGGTAGTACACCATCTCGGTGGAGTACATGCCATGGTGTAGGCCCTGACGGCGTGGCAGCTTCAGACGAGGACTCCATGGCTAAGGCGATGTGGCGCAAGACGTTGGCGAACCTCGACTATACAATACAAGTATAAATAAAAGTACTAAATCTTTTTTAGCATTTTCAACACCACTTATTGCCACTAATTTAAATAATGTGGGTCTTTCGTTGGGCAATTCAGTTAGTACTATTTCTTTTTCGGCTACTTCTCTTAGACGTATGGAGTTCGATAGATTAAAAGTCGCTCTAGTCCTGATAACTCTCTATCTGATGATGATGATGAGGATGTGTACGCCGTCTCAAATGGGCAGCTTCTCACACATCTAGTTGGAGAGGTATCGAAGGTGGGTCTGGATGATGATGTGTTGGGTTCATGTTTTAAACTGCAAGCAACGAAACGTAAATCCAGAACTTTCTCCATTAAACGTAATACTTGGCCTAATAAAAAGGCTAAAGTGAATAAATCTCTAATTGTTTCTAAATGAATGGCATGTTTAAGAATAGCAGAGGTCTAAAAGACTTGACTAAACACTTACACATTACAGAAAGTATTAAGGAACATGTCTTAGATTTTGTTGCTATTTCTAGGACGGGCAAGCGGAATTACTCAACAAGTTTTCTAAATCGTCTTTCAGGCGGGGAAGACTTTGTTTCTAGAGGCCTGCTAGTTGGGATCCAAGCTTCGACTATGGAGATTTAATATAATTCTGGGGGTGATTTTCATATAAAACTTCACATCCGAAATAAATTTGATAATTTTATTTGGAGCTTGGTATCTGTCCATGGGGCTGCCCAGGATGCTGCTAAGCCAGCCTGCTTTTCTTTGTGAGTTGATTAATCTAGAAAAGGATAACCCGTACCCTATTATTATAGGATGGGATTTCAATTTGCTTAGATACTCTCAGGAGAAGAGCAAGGGCAGGTTTGACAATCATTGGCCTTTTCTATTCAATGTTGTCATTGCTAGCTTGGACTTGGGAGAGATTTCAACGGCGGGGAGACAGTTTACCTGGGCAAATAGTCTGCTAGAGCCCACATATGAAAAATTGGACCGTGTACTCATGGAATCAGATTGGGAATCGAAATTCCCTCTTGTCTCGGTACGTGCTCTTCCTCGTATTGAAACTTTGTCGGATCATGCTCCTATTTTATTAACCACTAGAAATCCAACTCCACAGTGTAGACGCCCATTCAAATTTGAGTTGGGATGGCTATGTTAGGAAGGGTTCTCGGATATGATAAAATTCATATGGGACAAGCCAGTAGCCGGGAACGTCCCAATCCTAAGGTGGAATAACAAATTAGGCTTTGTGCGTAGATACCTTGGGGGATGGTCTAGGCATCTAACTAGGCAGCTCCAAAAAGAAAAAAAACTCGGCCTGTCATCTAATATTGATGATCTGGAGGCTCTTGCTGAGGTAAGACCATTGACAATGCATGAGATTGAAATTAAAAGTCAATACAATGCTAAGTTAGTCGGTCTACTTCGCGAGGAGGAACTCAAATGGTATCAGAGATCTAAGTCTCAATTCTTGTTGGAAGAAGATTCGAATATGATATACTTTCATAGTGTTGCCAATGGTAAGCACAGAAAGAAACTCATTAATTTTCTAGTACAAGAGGAGGGCGTGATCGAAGGCCACGAGCAGCTAAAGTCCTATATTACATCATACTATAAATGTTTGTTTGGCGCACCATAGGAATCTGACATATACATGGATGAATCTAGGATTGCTGATATTCCCCAAGTGTCTCCAGAAGAAAACGTGACTCTGTCAGCCCCTTATTCCAAGGAGAAGATAGAAAAAGCGGTCTTCCAAATGGAGCATAATAAAGCGCAAGGCCCTCATGGTTTTCTGGCTGAATTTTATCAGTCTTTCTGGGAAATTATCAAGCATGCTTTATTGGAGATCTTTCGGGAATTCCATGTGGGTCAATTGGATTTGTTCCGCATCAACTTTGGGAAAATTATCCTTCTACCAAAAAGCTCTGATGCGAAACACATTCAAAAATATAGACCAATATGTCTGCTTAACATTTGTTTTAATTTTTTTTACCAAAGTCTCTACTATTAGACTCAATTCAGTGGAAGATCATGTGGTTTGCCTGTCCCAGACTGCGTTTATCCAAGGAAGACACATTCTAGATGGTGTTATCACTTTGCATGAAACAGTTCATTAGATGCATCGGAAAAAGCTGAATGGGGTTATTCTCAAAATCAATTTTGAAAAATCTTATGATAAAGTTAAATGGTCTTTTCTTCAACAAACACTCAGAATGAAAGGCTTTTCAGATGAGTGTCACACTCTTATAAATAACTTTGTTTTCGGCGGAAGTGTTGCCATTGATGATATTGTTCGATACTTCCAGACGAAAAGGTTTGAGGCAAGGTGATCCCCTATCTCCCATGTTATTTAACATTGTGGTGGATATGCTTGCGATTATAATTAAGAGTGCGAGTGCGAAGGTTGATGGTCAGATTGAAGGGGTAGTCCCTCATCTTGTGGATGGGGGATTATCTATTCTTCAGTATGCCGATGATACAATTCTATTTATGGAACATGACTTGGCGAAAGCACGAAATCTGAAGTTAATTTTTACAACATTCAAGCAGTTGTCCGGTCTTAAGATTAATTTCCATAAAAGTGAAGGGTTCTGCTTCGGTGAGGTCAAAGACGTTGCCAACCTATATGCCGAGTTGTTCGGATGTGGGCTTGGTTTTTTTTTCTGATTAGCTATCTCGGTGTTCCGATTCATTTTCGGAGACTGACGTTGGGTGAATGGAACCTTGTTGCGGAAAGACTACATAAACGTCTCAGTAGCTGGAAAGGCAAATTACTGTCCCGGGGGGGAGGGGGAGATTGGTTCTCATAAATGCAGTACTTATGAATATGTTACTGTATATGATTTCTTTCTTCCACCTACCCAAAGGTATCTTATATAGATTGGTTTATGTCCGATCAACATTCTTTTGCAAGGGGATAATGGGAAGAAAAATATCGGTTGAAAAAATGGAGTGTTGTCCGCCGTCCAAAAGATTAAGGTGGACTTGTTGTTCATGATCTTGAAGTTACAAACATGGTCTTGCTAGGAAAATGCCTGGCCAGGTTGTTAACTGAGGATGGTATATTGCAGCAACTATTATGAAAAAAGTATGTGCGTTCAAAAGCGATATTGCGGGTCTATTGGAAACCATGGGATTCACATTAAGATGCACTTTTTTCCATATGGTTCGTTCTCCATAAAGAATGGGGCGGAGATTAGAATCTGTGAAGATAGATGACAAAGGATTAACTCGTCAATGCCTATGGATTATAGGCTAGGGTTTAGTTAGAAGTAGAGGGCAAGTAGATCTCGAAGGTTTCAGCCGAAAAGTACTCGACGAATATGAAAACTAGGGTTTGCAGACAATGATTTTATGATCTTCTCGTCCCTCGACCCCCCTTTATATAGGTGGAGCCGAGGGATTCGTGCTATACAAGGATTACGAGTCCGGGACGGTTTCTAACTCATCCCGCCGGATTTACAAATAACACTTCCTATTACAACTCTATCTTTTCCTTGAATACATCTTGAGGTCTGTCGAGTCTTCTTATTCTTCGGGTAGTGGGCCTTCAATAAACCCCGGGTACTATATTAGGCGAGGCCCATTTGGGATGCCTATGTCGGTAGCCCCGAGATTTTGCTTGAATCGTAGAATCGGGGAAAATCTCCATCGTCTATTTATATTCGAAAGCTTTTAACTTTTATACTTTTTCTCATAAAATTCTATATTGTTCGGGGATATTGGTAGTTGGGGCTAGTTCATCGACGGATCGGGTACTAGTTAACTGCTCTAGTGGCAATCCGCAAAAACCTACTTCAAAATCACGTCCCCGGACATGATTTCGGGATGCTGGTGTTAACTTCGACAGGCGCCGCTTAAGGTCTTACCATTCTGTCGAGTCCCAGTTAAATTTATCGAGTACCTAACGCGTCCGTTAGGATTTTTCTTCGTATATCTGTTGATACGGATAAAAGTAGCGGAGCGCAGTCTTCGGCGATGCCACGCCCGGCGAGAATAGGTGCAGGGGTCTTACCTTCGCAATTTTGCGGCATTCAGAAATTGATCGCAACTTCGGCGTTACGAGAATATATTGTCGAGTGCTTTTCCGGCTGTTGGAATGGCACATTTTATTGAGTCAAATATGACTTATATTGCTTTCCCGATGGGAGTATATGGAGAGTTAATGATAACTCGAAATATACTCTCTTGCTTGTTCTATTTTTTCCTTTGTTAATTTCATCGGGTACGCGAACAGCGTTCCCGATGGGAGTAGCCCCCGAGGCTACAGCCAAGAACTTGTGCTTGGTTGTAGGCTCAACATTTTAGTCCACCTTGTCACTATATTGCCATTATCTCTTGATATTCTTTCCTCCTTCTTCTTCTCTCTTTCTTTTTTTTTTTTTTTATCGGGTGCGCGAACAGCGCTCCTGATGGGAGTAGCCCCGAGGCTACGGCCAAGAACTTGTGCTTGGCTGGAGGCTCAACATTTTCTATATTTGCCATTGTCGAAAGTTTTCTTTTTGAAGTAGCCCCCGAGCATTTGGGCAAAAACTTGTTTCGACCAAAGGCTCCCGATGCATTCAAATAACTTATCCTGTCGCCATTCTCCTTTCTCTTGTCGACATATTTTCCCTTGTCAAATTTTCTTCAACTCTATCATTGGTCGATATTTTTCTGCTTTGTGGGTCCATCGTTCCCACCATGTTGACACGTCGTGCAAGTGGGGGACACACGTCCTCCGCTTTTCACGGTGCTCGTGCGGTAACGCCTATTCCCGGTAAAAATACTTTTTTGCCCTTGTAACCAGAAAATCAATTCTCACCACACGATTTCCTCATCCAACGGTATCTTTGCTTCACCCAATTCTTATATAAACCTGTCTTCAACCTCCGTTCATCCCCTCGCTTGCGCCGCTCACTGTTCCTCTTCGCGAATCTTCCTCTGCGCCCAATCTTCGCCGATTTCCCGCTCTCGCATACATTGCTCAATCCGCTTCGTGGATGCCGCCGCGTGCGCGTTTGACCCGCCACAGCACTCCAGAGTCCGCGATGGCCGCTGAAGATCTTGAGTGGGAGAGATCCAAGATCTCCAACCAAGACGCCAACCTGATGAAAAGGCTTGGCCTGATGAAGAAGGAAGGCGCCATCCGCTTTCCCAGTGAAGAAAGCTATCCCAAGCCTCCAATGGAGTATCGGGTTAGTTTCGTTGATCATCTTATCCGCGGCCTCTCTACCCCAATCCATGATTTCCTCCGCGGTCTTCTCTTTGTCTACGGGATTCAACTGCATCATCTACCCCCAATTCCATCCTTCACATTTCTATTTTTATCACCCTTTGCGAATGCTTTCTTGGAGTCGCTCCTAATTGGGCTCTTTGGAAACGCATCTTACGCCTCCGCCGCAATGGCTCCCACAACGTCACTTATAACATAGGTGGCGTTGTTATCTGTATTACATGCGATGTCGATTATTTCGACGTCAAGTTTCCTGATTCTGTCCAAGGATGGCGCAAGAAGTGGCTTTACATTCACGAAGAAAGCGCCAACTCCGTTGAGCACAACATAATTCCCTTCGACGGGAGTGCCAAAATTCAGCGCCGTCGCTCTTGGGATGCCGAAGCTTCGAGGAAGAGAAAAAGGCGACAGAGGCGCTCATGTCTCGCATTCGCCGGCTTCAAAATACTCGAGGCGAGGAGCTATGCGGTGTTCAAATCCTTGCTTACTTCCTTAGGATTAGAGTGCGGCCTCTTCGGGCTCGCAAAAATCCCCTTTGGACGTACTCTGGTGAAAATGACGCCAACAGAATCTCCGGTAACCTTTCCACCAAGGACTTGGAGAAGTTGGTTCGAAGACTTTCTCGCCTGGGCAAAGATCCAGTTCCTTCTTCTTGTCGCGTGGAACCATACAGCTCCACCAATCCACTCCCCAAGGTATTTTGTCTTTCCGCGTTTTTATCTTGTTGCACCCTTTTTTTTTCCTGCATCTCATTGTATTGTCATCTCTTTATGTTTTCTTTGGTTTCCTATTTTTTCAGGACCATCCTAGTATAACTTCCCTTCCTCCTCTTCACGAGGGTGGAGAAGTCGAAGAAATGACCGTCGTTGCCGACGATACTCAAGGCTCTTACGTCCACTGAAAGTGAAGTCGCGGGTTCTCACAAATCTGCGGCTTCTCATGAGAAGAGGTTGAGTACGAAGCTAGTGAATCGACTGAATCCCTTCCTCCTGCTTGTTTCTCCAGAAGAACAAAGGAAAAGGGTGAAGTCGAGGATTCTGGCATTTCTAAGGTTGAAGAAGTTGTTCCTTCTGATCCGAAGGCAGCTTATGATCCTTATTTTGAGTCCCTCATCAGCTCGTAAGTCAATTTTATCTCTCCTCCTCTTTTTGATGTACTCGAAAGATTTAACTCTGTCTTGCTTTTTGTCCTGTCGATTTTTTTTACTAGTGATGAGGAAGAAGTACCGATTCTCGACGTAGCTCCTCGGACCAGCACGTCACGTATCGTGCTTGTTTCGGACACGTTAGTTGAAGGAGATGAAACATCGCCTCCCCAACAAAACGTCGTCACTACTACTCCACCATCGAGCCCCCTTGTCCCTTCGCCAAAAAGGGCAAGGGTTGAAATGATCGTTGAGCCTCCTCCTCAATTGGGCGAGTTCTTCCTCGCGGCTCTTGGATGATGTAAGTTTATCGAGATCTATATTTCCTCTATTTTGCTTTTGTGGACCTTTACTTTGTGTAATGCCGAAATTTTTCCCCTTCTTTCCTTCTTCTTTGACAGCCTATGATCAAGGATCTTATCCGCATTGGGTCCCAATTTATTGGGTACCGCGAGTATGCCAGCGGAGCCGAAGGTGACGACTTTTATACTTCTTTGTTTTTCCTTGGTTTTTTACTGCTGCTGCTTGTCGCTATTTTTGATCTTTCTTCTCTTCCTTTTCCTTTCTCAACAGAAAAACTTGCGGAAGCTAATGATGGCGTGTATTTCACACGTTCGTTGGGCAACCCCAAGAGGAAGGTATGATGCGCACAGCAGCAAGTTTTCCCTCAGAAAGAAACCAAGGTTTATCGAACCAGGAGGAGCCAAGAAGCACGTTGAAGGTTGATGGCGGCGGGATGTAGTGCGGCGCAACACCGGAGATTCCGGCGCCAACGTGGAACCTGCACAACACAACCAAGCTACTTTGCCCCAACGAAACGAGTGAGGTTGTCAATCTCACCGGCTTGCTTGTAACAAAGGATTAACCGTATTGTGTGGAAGATGATTGTTTGCGGAGAAAACGGTAGAAACAAGTATTGCGGTAGATTGTATTTCGGTAAAGAGAATTGGACCGGGGTCCACGAGTTCACTAGAGGTGTCTCTCCCATAAGACGAACGGCATGTTGGGTGAACAAATTACGAGTTGGGCAATTGACAAATAAAGAGAGCATGACAATGCACATACATATCATGATGAGTATAGTGAGATTTAATTGGGCATTACGACAAAGTACATAGACCGCCATCCAAGCTGCATCTATGCCTAAAAAGTCCACCTTCGGGTTATCATCCGAACCCCCTCCGGTATTAAGTTGCAAACAACGAGACAATTGCATTAAGTATGGTGCGTAATGTAATCAACAACTACATCCTTAGACATAGCATCAATGTTTTATCCCTAGTGGCAACAGCACAACACAACCTTAGAACTTTACGTCCCTTGTCCCAGGTGTCAATGCGGGCATGAACCCACTATCGAGCATAAGTACTCCCTCTTGGAGTTAAAAGCATCTACTTGGCCGAGCATCTACTAATAACGGAGAGCATGCAAGATCATAAACAACACATAAGCATAACTTTGATAATCAACATAACAAGTATTCTCTATTCATCGGATCCCAACAAACGCAACATATAGAATTACATATAGATGATCTTGATCATGATAGGCAGCTCACAAGATCCGACAATGATAGCACAATGGGGAGAAGACAACCATCTAGCTACTGCTATGGACCCATAGTCCGGGGGTAGACTACTCACTCATCACTCCGGAGGCGACCATGGCGGTGTAGAGTCCTCGGGAGATGAATCCCCTCTCCGGCGGGGGTGCGGGAGGCGATCTCCGGGATCCCCCGAGATGGGATCGGCGGCGACGGCGTCTCGGTAATGTTTTCCGTATCGTGGCTCTCGGTGCGGGGGTTTCGTCACGGAGGCTATTTGTAGGCGGAAGGGCAGGTCAAGAGGCGGCACGGGGGGCCCAAACCACGGGCGGCGCGGCCGGGGGTGGGGCCGCGCCGCCTAGGGTTTGGCCACCCACGTGGCCCCTCTTCGTCTCTCCTTCGGACTTACGGAAGCTTCGTGAGAAAATAGGCCTCTGGGCTTTAATTTCGTCCAATTCCGAGAATATTTCTTTACTAGGATTTACTGAAACCAAAAACAGCGAGAAAACGACAGCGGCACTTCGGCATCTTGTTAATAGGTTAGTTCCGAGAAAATGCACGAATATGACATAAAGTGTGCATAAAACATGTAGATAACATCAATAATGTGGCATGGAACACAAGAAATTATCGATACGTTGGAGACGTATCGGCATCCCCAAGCTTAGTTCTGCTCGTCCCGAGCGAGGTAAAACGATAACAAAGATAATTTACGGAGTGACATGCCATCATAAACTTGATCATACTATTTGTAAAGCATATGTAGAGAATGCAGCGATCAAAACAATGTGTATGACATGAGTAAACAAGTGAATCATAAAGCAAAGACTTTTCATGAATAGCACTTCAAGACAAGCATCAATAAGTCTTGCATAAGAGTTAACTCATAAAGCAATAATTCAAAGTAAAGGTATTGAAGCAACACAAAAGAAGATTAAGTTTCAGCGGTTGCTTTCAACTTGTAACATGTATATCTCATGGATATTGTCAACATAGAGTAATATAATAAGTGCAATAAGCAAGTATGTAAGAATCAATGCACGAGTTCACACAAGTGTTTGCTTCTTGAGGTGGAGAGAAATAGGTGAAGCTGACTCAACATTGAAAGTAAAAGAATGGTCCTCATAGAGGAAAAGCATCGATTGCTATATTTGTGCTAGAGCTTTGATTTTGAAAACATGAAACAATTTTGTCAACGGTAGTAATAAAGCATATGCATCATGTAAATTATATCTTATAAGTTGCAAGCCTCATGCATAGTGTACTAATAGTGCTCGCACCTTGTCCTAATTAGCTTGGACTACCTGGATTATCACCGCAATACATATGCTTTAACCAAGTATCACAAAGGGGTACCTCTATGCCGCTTTGTACAAAGGTCTAAGGAGAAAGCTCGCATTTGGATTTCTCGCTTTTGATTATTCTCAACTTAGACATCCATACCGGGACAACATAGACAACGAGATAATGGACTCCTCTTTTAATGCTTTAAGCATTCAACAACAATTAATTCTTTTCTCATTAGAGATTTGAGGATGTTTGTCCAAAACTGAAACTTCCACCATGGAACATGGCTTTAGTTAGCGGCCCAATGTTCTTCTCTCACAATATGCATGCTCAAACCATTCAACTCGGTGTAGATCGCCCTTACTTCGGACAAGACGAACATGCATAGCAACTCACATGAAATTCAACAATGAGTTGATGGCGTTCCCCGGTAAACATGGTTATCGCACAACAAGCAACTTAATAAGAGATAAAGTGCATAATTACATATTCAATACCACAATAGTTTTTAAGCTATTTGTCCCATGAGCTATATATTGCAAAAGTGAATGATGGAATTTTAAAGGTAGCACTCAAGCAATTTACTTTGGAATGGCGGGAAAATACCATGTAGTATAGGTAGGTATGGTGGACACAAATGGCATAGTGGTTGGCTCAAGTATTTTGGATGCATGAGAAGTATTCCCTCTCGATACAAGGTTTAGGCTAGCAAGGTTGTTTGAGGCAAACACAAGGATGAACTAGTACAGCAAAACTCACATAAAAGACATATTGAAAGCATTATAATACTCTATACCGTCTTCCTTGTTGTTCAAACTCAAAACTAGAAATTATCTAGACCTTAGAGAAACCAAATATGCAAACCAAATTTTAGCATGCTCTATGTATTTCTTCATTAATGGGTGCAAAGCATATGATGCAAGAGCTTAAACATGAGCACAACAATTGCCAAGTATCACATTACCCAAAACATTTATAGCAATTACTACATGTATCATTTTCCAATTCCAACCATATAACAATTTAACGAAGGAGAAACTTCGCCATGAATACTATGAGTAGAAACCAAGGACATATTTGTCCATAAGCTACAGCGGAGTGTGTATCTCTCCCATAAAGTGAATGCTAGGATCCATTTTATTCAAACAAAACAAAAACAAAAACAAAACGACGCTCCAAGAAAAAGCACATAAGATGTGGCCGAATAAAAATGTAGTTTCGGGGGAGGAACCTGATAATTTGTTGATGAAGAAGGGGATGCCTTGGGCATCCCCAAGCTTAGACAGCTTGAGTCTTCTTGATATATGCAGGGGTGAACCACCGGGTGCATCCCCAAGCTTAGAGCTTTCACTCTCCTTGATCATGTTGCATCATACTCCTCTCTTGATCCTTGAAAACTTCCTCCACACCAAACTCGAAACAACTCATTAGAGGGTTAGTGCACAATATAAATTGACATATTCAGAGGTGACACACTCATTCTTAACACTTCTGGACATTGCATAATGCTACTGGACATTAGTGGATCAAAGAAATTCATCCAACATAGCGAAAGAGGCAATGCGAAATAAAAGGCAGAATCTGTCAAAACAGAACAGTTCGTATTGACGAATTTTAAAATGGCACCAGACTTGCTCAAATGAAAATGCTCAAATTGAATGAAAGTTGCGTACATATCTGAGGATCATGCACGTAAATTGGCATAATTTTCTGAGCTTCCTGCAGGGCAGTGGGCTCAGATTCGTGACAGCAAAGAAATCTGGAACTGCGCAGTAATCCAAATCTAGTACTTACTTTTCTATCAACGGCTTAACTTGGCACAACAAAACTCAAAACTAAGATAAGGAGAGGTTGCTACAGTAGTAAACAACTTCCAAGACACAAAATAAAAACAAAGTACTGTAGGTAAAAACATGGGTTGTCTCCCATAAGCGCTTTTCTTTAACGCCTTTCAGCTAGGCGCAGAAAGTGTGTATCAAGTATTATCGAAGGATGGTGCATTCTCAGCGAGGTGTGGAGTTTTCTCAACTAGGCATATTATATTAGATACATAAGTTTTAGCATCTCCCTTTTCATTAGTCTTAGGTGTGCTACTCTCATCAAACAAATTTTCAGGAACAAGCCAAGCATAGTTATTTTCTAGTGCATCATTCATAGCTAGGAGCTTACATGGTATTGGTGCTTTGATCTCCTCACCATCATCAATATTATTAGTGTATCTTATTCTATCCATATCCATCTTTTCAAGGAGACTAACAAAATTAGTAGGAGAACCAAGCATATTAAATTTAGCAAAGACCTTTCTAGCTTCTCTTGCTAGACCACCAAATTCTCTAAGAAGGGTTTCTAAAACAAAATCTTTCTTTTCCCCTTCTTCCATATCACTAAGTGTGAAAAACATATGTTGGATTATAGGATTGAGATTAACAAATTTGGTTTCCAACAAGCGAACTAAATGCGCAGCAGCAATTTCATAAGTAGGCGCAAGATCTATCAAGTGTCTATCTTCAAAATTTTCAATGGTACTAACATGGTTGAAGAATTCTTCTATATTATTTCTCCCGACTATAGACCCACGTCCTACCGGTATGTTCTTTGTAGTAAAATTAAAAGGAAACATGATGAAATAAGTAAAGTGAATGCAGGTAAACTAATTTTTTTGTGTTTTTGATATAGCAAACAAGATAGCAAATAAAGTAAAACTAGCAACTAATTTTTTTGTATTTTGATTTAGTGCAGCAAACAAAGTAGTAAATAAAATAAAGCAAGACAAAAACAAAGTAAAGAGATTGAGAAGTGGAGACTCCCCTTGCAGCGTGTCTTGATCTCCCCGGCAACGGCGCCAGAAAAAGAGCTTGATGGCGTGTATTTCACACGTTCGTTGGGCAACCCCAAGAGGAAGGTATGATGCGCACGGCAGCAAGTTTTCCCTCAGAAAGAAACCAAGGTTTATCGAACCAGGAGGAGCCAAGAAGCACGTTGAAGGTTGATGGCGGCGGGATGTAGTGCGGCGCAACACCAGAGATTCCGGCGCCAACGTGGAACTGCACAACACAACCAAGCTACTTTGCCCCAACGAAACGAGTGAGGTTGTCAATCTCACCGGCTTGCTGTAACAAAGGATTAACCGTATTGTGTGGAAGATGATTGTTTGCGAGAGAAAACGGTAGAAACAAGTATTGCGGTAGATTGTATTTCGGTAAAGAGAATTGGACCGGGGTCCACGAGTTCACTAGAGGTGTCTCTCCCATAAGACGAACAGCATGTTGGGTGAACAAATTACAGTTGGGCAATTGACAAATAAAGAGAGCATGACAATGCACATACATATCATGATGAGTATAGTGAGATTTAATTGGGCATTACGACAAAGTACATAGACCGCCATCCAAGCTTGCATCTATGCCTAAAAAGTCCACCTTCGGGTTATCATCCGAACCCCCTCCGGTATTAAGTTGCAAAACAACGGACAATTGCATTAAGTATGGTGCGTAATGTAATCAACAACTACATCCTTAGACATAGCATCAATGTTTTATCCCTAGTGGCAACGGCACAACACAACCTTAGAACTTTACATCACTCTGTCCCGGTGTCAATGCGGGCATGAACCCACTATCGAGCATAAGTACTCCCTCTTGGAGTTAAAAGCATCTACTTGGCAGAGCATCTACTAATAACGGAGAGCATGCAAGATCATAAACAACACATAAGCATAACTTTGATAATCAACATAACAAGTATTCTCTATTCATCGGATCCCAACAAACGCAACATATAGAATTACATATAGATGATCTTGATCATGATAGGCAGCTCACAAGATCCGACAATGATAGCACAATGGGGAGAAGACAACCATCTAGCTACTGCTATGGACCCATAGTCCAGGGGTAGACTACTCACTCATCACTCCGGAGGCGACCATGGCGGTGTAGAGTCCTCCGGGAGATGAATCCCCTCTCCGGCGGGGTGCCGGAGGGCGATCTCCGAGGATCCCCGAGATGGGATCGGCGGCGACGGCGTCTCGGTAATGTTTTCCGTATCGTGGCTCTCGGTGCGGGGGTTTCGTCACGGAGGCTATTTGTAGGCGGAAGGGCAGGTCAAGAGGCGGCACGGGGGCCCAAACCACGGGCCGGCGCGGCCAGGGGTGGGGCCGCGCCGCCCTAGGGTCTGGCGCACCTGTGGCCCCTCTTCGTCTCTCCTTCGGACTTACGGAAGCTTCGTGAGAAAATAGGCCTACGGGCTTTTATTTCGTCCAATTCCGAGAATATTTCTTTACTAGGATTTCGAAACCAAAAACAGCGAGAAAACGACAAGCGGCACTTCGGCATCTTGTTAATAGGTTAGTTCCGGAAAATGCACGAATATGACATAAAGTGTGCATAAAACATGTAGATAACATCAATAATGTGGCATGGAACACAAGAAATTATCGATACGTTGGAGACGTATCG